>NC_067477.1:50739582-51039582 GCF_947179515.1 Apodemus sylvaticus
CACAGTGAAACTAACTGAAGTTATGGACCAAATGGGTTTAACAGATATCTATAGAACATTTCATCCTAAAACAAAAGAATATACCTTCTTCTCAGAACCTCATGGTACCCCATCCAAAATTGACCATATAATCAGCCACAAAACAGGCCTCAACTGATACAAGAAGATTGAAATAATCCCATGCCTCCTATCAGATCACCACAGACTAAGGCTGGTCTTCAATAGCACATGGAAACTGAACAAGGCTCTACTCAATAACTTGGTCAAGGAAGAAATAAACAAAGAAAATAAAGACTTTTTAGAATTTAATAAAAATGAAGGCACAACATACCCAAACTTATGGGACACAGTGAAGGCAGTGCTAAGAGGAAAACTCTTACCTATGAGTGCCTCCAAAAAGAAACTGGAGAGAGCATACACTAGCAGCTTGACAGCACACCTGAAAGCTCTAGAACAAAAGAAGCAAATACACCCAAGAGGAGTAGATGGCAGGAAGTAATCAAACTGAGGGCTGAAATCAACCAAGTAGAAACAACAACAACAACAAAAAAACTATACAAAGAATCAACAGAATCAGGAGTTGGTTCTTTGAGAAAATTAACAAGATAGATAAAGCCTTAGCCAGACTAACCAGAGGGCACAGAGACAGTATCCAAATTAACAAAATCAGAAATGAAAAGGGATATAACAGCAGAAACTGAGGAAATTTTAAAAATCATCAGATCCTACTACAAAAGCCTATATTCAACAAAACTGGAAAATCTGGATGAGATGGACAATTTTCTAGACAGTTGTCCAATTTTTTAAACTCAGGTTAAGAATATAATATTCAGATTGAAGTAATTTTAAAGTTATCATTTTATTCTTCAGAAAAAGCAAGTATTCCTTATCTTATTAAGGAGAACATTCACAGAATATTTATACTTTAAATGCAGTTTGATAAGCATTTAATTTGCTTTCCCGAGTCACCCTACTAGTTATGTTTAAGAAAACTGAGCACCTAAAGTTTCTAGGTGAAAGGTTTTTGTTGGGCTCAAGTCTTCTAATCACAGCCTCTGTGATCATTTATCTCACAGCACACTTGACACTGGTAAGGACGAGAAATTACTTAAAGCCACAGATTATAGAAAGTTCCTCCAGTATATAAGATTAGAAGGAACCGTTTGAAAACTATTAGCACATAGTGGGGCCACGTGAGGCAGAGATACAAGGATGAGCAGATCACTACTGACAACCCGGTTGCCCCAGGAAGAGATTATCAGAGGCAAGAGCAGGAACATGCCTCTTCTTCCCACCACTGGGAAGTGGGTCTTTAGTGAGTCTTGTGGATCAGGTTGCACTTACTAATAACTTTTCCAGTGGAAGCTGGTGATTGAGATAGGACACTTCTCTAGACTCATCCTCACTGGCTTGAGAGTGATATTACAAGGCCAGTCTGCTATCTGTAGACATCAGCTCTTGTCAAAGCTATTTCAGAAACAAGATCTGGAGGAGACTGTCTTTCAAAGCATTCTCAGGGTCACAGTTGTATGTGTTATCACAGACTTTAGAAATATACACTGTCATGTCTAAACAAATTCCCCATACAGGGTCCTGTCAGTGAACTAGATAACAAAAGCCCAAGAAAACCATGTCAGAGACATAGAATGTTTAAGATTTGCGACTACCCCACAAAGTCAAACAAAAACTTGTTAACACAGAAATGAAAACATGCACATAAATTTCTCATTATTCTAAAAGTTTCTTATAAGTTTAAAAATATATACTAATTATCAATTCTCCATTTCTTCCAAGTTTTCTTCACCAAATCTTGATCTTTCTTCACGTGCATTTGTTGGTAGTTGTTTGGAATGCTTAGTCATAAGTCTCTGTTTTCAAAATTCTGGAGCTATAGCAAAGCACATACAACTTATATTTGAAGCAATTTTCAAATTAAAAAACACAATAATTTAGACTTTCTAGGCTAAAGTTTTTTTCTTACTAAGGTTGCTTAAACATCAGCTATTATAACACATGAAATTTAGAAACTGCTGAAAATCCTGTAGCCCAGCATAATGATTATAGCAGGCACATTATATAAGCACTGTCATTTGAGGAAATATTTATGTAATACTTCTTTGTATTGGTCATTTTGGCAAAATATCTATCAGACAGACTTTGGGCAATGCTTCAGGAAGATTTCAGCTCATTGTTGCAGGGAAGGCAGGGTAGTGGTTGTTGCAGCAGACCTGTGAGGTAGGCGTGCTCATGTTACAGTAAACTAAGAAGCAGAAAGCGTTAGGTCAGAACCAGGAGAGAGTACAACCCTTCTCTGTTGTACGGTAGATTTAACCTACAGCTACCGTCTAGACCACATCTCCTAATGGTTCCACAGTCTTCAAAACAGTATTGCAGGCTGAGAACGGAGTGTTCAAAGCATATTCAACCATGATGCCCATTTAAACAGCTACAGCCTATATGAAAAGCCCTTGACATAATGTCTGTCTCATATGAAGCACTATAGAGAAAAGCCAAGACCAGGTTACTTCTAACTTTGGTTTAGTGATGAATGAATCTCCATCCCCATATCCTCATATCCTATACAGGTGCATTCTCTGTGGACAAATAGTCTTCTATCCTTTTTTTCTGTTGTAGAATTAACTTCTCCCATGATATTAAAGTGGACATGCATTAAGTTGCAGCACCCGTGCACATGCACACACACACGCAATAGTTAATTATAAATGAATAGTAAATAAATGAATGCTGAGCAAGTACATTACATTGTGAAAACATGGATTGTACCATAAAAGCATTTGGTTAATAAATAATTAAAAGCAATTGGTTAATAAAATATAGAATTAGAAAGGAAACATGCTTTTAGAAAGGAAACACACATGTTTTCTCTTGTAACTGGAGGTATCAGACTGTCTCTGGGTTGAAGACAATTGGCTTCCAAATTGGTATCCCTAACTTCCCACAGCATCGTATTAGACAGACAGCTGGACTCACAAACAGAACGTTCTAGCTTCAGATACAGTGAAGACAAGACAGAAGGGCACACTTCAAATATAAGATGCAACCAAATGCTTGAAGAGCAAGAAATGAAGTAGTGGGTCAGCTACAGGGCCTCACAAAGAGGTGCTGAAAACACCAGGGAATAACTGTCAGAGAGTAGGAGGAGCCACCACACAAGCTGTGGGTGGAGAGTTTGTATAAAGGGTGAATGTCATTTCAGTGGACAATGTCCCCATGCTCTCAGGAGACTACTAACTTCTCCCTCCCTCCCTCCCTAGCTCCCTCCCTACCTCCCTCCCTTTCTTCCTCCACTTCTTTTCTTTTCTCTTGTCTTGAGCCTTTCCTTTAATTTCTTTTTAGAAATAAGTTATGATTTATATGTCTCTATTCTTCTTGGTAACTGAGCTTCTTGTCTTCGGTCTGCTGCTAGCAGTGATCTTCATCTTCAGAGGGGTAGATGTCAAGGAAGGGTGGTATCTGTATGCATCAGTTTAAACACCTTTGGGTTTGCTGACCATGTGGCAGATAAGTCTGTTCATAGAAGAAACTAAGCACCCAAAGCCACAGAACCAACAATATTTTATTTCATTAAAACTGTTACTATATTTATGCATATATGTATTTAACTTGTGTGTGAAGACTAGTTACATGTGCACACATGTGCTGCTATTGTGTGTGTGAAGACATATGCGCCTGTGCACACACGTGCTGCTGTCCTGCACATGCAGAAGTCAAAGGACTTTTTCCTTTTACCATGTGGGTCCTAGGAACTGAACTTAGGTCATCAGGCTTGGTGGTTAGGGCCTTTATCAAGGATCATCTCTCCAGCCCAAACAATCTCTTACATATAAATATAACTATAAATACTGTAGTAATTTATTGACATAGGATAGAAACTGAAAATATTTGAAAATCCCAATCAGACTCTAACTCATGAAAAATCTGAATTAATAATAAATCACAAGTATAATCTTTCTTTTCATTAAATATGGTATTCATTTTAGAAGTATGGCCTGCTAATTTTCATTTGACTTTAATAGGTGGCAGTGACTGGAGTTTAAATGTGGACCTTTTTGTGGGTTTAATGCAGATGCATTTAATGTGTAAGGGGAGAGACATCAGAAGGAAAAGCCACCCATCATACTTAGATGTGATTTCACTTAGGCATTTTTATGTAAGTTCTTCTAGAAATTACTCACTGATTTCTGTCATCCCCTCAACAGCCTGCTGTGTCTTTGGTCTTGCTTCGGGTATGTGTCTGCTTAGTTGCTTCCAAAACTTTAAAAAAAAAAAAAACTAAAAGAATGATCATTTTCCAAATGTTCTTTCAAGAAGGAAATTCCACCCAGTGTAGGACCTCCTTTTGGGGAGACCCCCACTCCATTCTCGGCATAGCGTACACCCAAGGAAATGCAAGAGACCGACGTGATACAAACGCATGAGGCAGTTTATTATCATGTAAGACCCCCCCAAAACCGAGGGTGAACCAGCACCCCACACCTCGGAAGGCAACACCCAAATCATTCGTGAGAAACGGTCTCGATGCAATAGCATGAGGATTTCTTTTTTCCAGAATTCTGGGTTCCACAGCCATACACCACGCAGGGGTAGAGGACTGAGGACCCCATGCAACTGAAATCAGGGGTATTTAAAGGGCACGGGGACAGGGCCCCAATGTAACCCTCCACAAGTGTTGACTGCTACTGTATGGCTTGTTTGTGTAATAATGTACATATTTTCTGGAACCAGTACTAGCAATGGAGGACTTTTATCCTGTTAACATTAATGACCCCATGATGATTAGACACATCCAGAGCCCAGAAGACCAGGGTATGTTTATGTCTCTGCAAGATGGTAAACACTTGGACCTTCAGGACAGCCTAAAACAGAGCAAGGTTAGGCCCTTGCTCAGGAGAAAATGGTAATTTCTGGGCGGAGTCCCACCCATCTATCTTATCTTCTGTGCTCAATAGAGGCAGGCAGATCTCTGGATTCTTTTGCAAAGTTAAAATTCCTAAGAATCAAAGGGGTGGGGTCATAGGATGCTGATTCATAAGATAACCAAAAGGAAATCTGAAGTAAATGACTGAATTGATACACAAATAATAAAAATGGGGGGGGGAGGGCTGGTGAGATGGCTCAGCAGTTTAGAACACTGACTGCTCTTCTGAAGGTCCTGAGTTCAAATCATAATCATCCGTAATGAGATCTGACGCCTTCTTCTGGTGAGTCTGAAGATAGCTACAGTGTACTTACGTATAATAATAAATAAATCTTTAAATAATAATAATAACAACTGGGCTTTGGACTGCATGAGATGAGGTAGCAGAAAGTGAAATCAGTTCTTTTTATAGTATTTATTTTCTCTAGAGAGATCTGAGCTGTCTGGAGATGTCTGAGACTAAAAGCAGCTCAATAATGTTTTTCTAATAGGATTTCTGACTTGGTCGGAAGATCCAATAATTAGTCATAGTAGTTTTTCCGACTTTGGTCAGAAAACCCATGAGCTGTCCAGATAGCTTTGACAATTTTTTCTAGCAGGGAGAGCTGTCTCAACCAGAGAGATTTTAGAATAGAAAAACAAGCTATCTAGAGCAGAGCAGAACATACACACACATACACACACACACACAAACACACACACATACACACGCACACACACACATACACACACACACACATACACACACAGACACAGAGAGAGAGAGAGAAAGAGAGAGAGAGAGAGAGCACGCATCAGCTTGGACCCATGATTTGACTTCTAGTCCTTCTTTTCACCGCTCCCAGACACCCCTTCTCTCAGAACTCCTCTCCATGCCAAGGCTGGTCATTGGCAGTTTGGCTTATTCTACATGAATTATCAAACAGTGACTTAAGCTCATTTTATTTTATTTTACTAATATGGAATACATTGATGCAAAGGAAACACTCCTACATTAGCCGGCCACAAAATCTCAAACATCCTCATCAAACCTTTCATTTTTTTTTTTTTTTTTTTTGCAAAACCTCCTTTGTTGTTATATTTGATGTATTATTTTTAAATAATTTATATGATTCTACAAAGAAACAGTCTGTAGAGCCCACTGTGGGTGATGAATGGCTGGGGGAGCACATGGAGATGGGCTGCTTGCCTCCCCCAGTGCCTCCCTCCTGGGTCTACAGTGGTAATTGCTACATCTATCCTGCATTCTGCACAGTCACATGTTCATTCTCCTGAGATAGTTGCCCAGTTTTTGTTACTAACAGAGGCATTTGAGTTTTCAGGACTCCCTCATGGTTTCATGACTTCCTGCTTATACTGTAAGACCCCAATCCTCGGTCAATGGTGCTTCGAAATGCCCCCAGTGAGACACTGAAACACAGATTGATGCAAAAGCAAGAGGTATATTTTCTGGCACTTCAGGGTCAACCTTCAATTAGTCCCTCAAGGTGAGTGACTAGAAGGCAACTGTGACTAGCTATTACAAGCAGTTTTTATTCTTTTTAGGGGCACAGTTTTCATCAGCAAGATTACAGTTCAAACTTATTGACTAAGCATATTGACCTTTAAATCTATCGGCTAGCAAGCATGACATGTATTTGGACTCTACCTGGGAATTTCCAGAAGGTCAGGTGACTATCAGTCAGTACATTCTGAGAATTTTTTGCTCAAGAATGTTCCTGGGGACTATGTTTGTGCTATCCCTGAAAAAAGAAAAGAAAAGAAAAAAGAAAAGGAAAGAAAAGGAAAGAAAAGAAAAAGGAAAAGAAAAGAAAAGAAAAAAAGAAAAGAAAAGAAAAAGAATGTTCTTGCGGGTGGAGAATGGAACTTGGCCTAGCCTTGATCCCAGAAGGAGAGGGGAGGAAGCTGTAAGGAGGGTATGGGACTGGAAAAAGTCCTTAAGGTCCCTCAGGACTTGATTCTGTCAGCTTTGTCACTCATTGTCACACATGTGCTATGCATTAAAGACACTGAAGTGTAGTCCTGCTCTGTTTATCATTGATTATACTATCTCTAGCCATCCTTTTATTTAAACATATGCTGTTGGGCAGTATTTGAGCTCCTGGACTTCAGCAATCTTCCAGCCTTTACCTCAGCATCTGGGAACATGACTGTAGGCAAGTGACAAGGTACTTACTTGGCCCCCACTCCTGTTGCTGTTAAACCAAGCTGTTCTCAAACTCAGAGATCTGTCTGCCTCTGCTGGGATAAAAGACATGTGTTTTTATGCCCAGCTATGTTCTTTTCAACAAACTGAACAATAACTTGCTGGATTTGCTTTAGATATCATTTCCCACTTAACGTAGAATTGTCAGGGCTATGACAAACACCTGTGAGAGATCATTCCAAAAGGGAAAAGGAAAAATTGTCTTCCATGGTTGTTGCTTTTAGGTCTGTGTCAAGGCAGAATCACTATGAAAGGGTCATGGTAAGGAAAAGCTGTTCACCGCAGGGCAGCACAGTTACTAAAGTTACTAAAAAGAGCAGCAAGCCAGCACTTTTGAACACTGAGCCATTTTGTTGTATTTATTCATTTTTTATCCTTTAAAGAAGTCTTTCTCAGCTAAATTAAATATTTTAATATTTTCTTATCTATATACTTAACTAATTGAGAACATAGGCTGTATGGCTGTTCCAAACATGAAAGACATAGTCAGAGCCTCAAATTACAAATTACAGTTTCAAATACCAGGTGCAGATTATTGAATGCCTAGTGAGTAGTGCTATAAAGATCCAGTGGTAATTGTTAAAATGTAGGAGGCAGCGAGGAAGACAGGACAAGGCTTGGAAGAGTTACACTTCCCTCATGAGCACCTTTCTTCCACTGTTCTAATTACCACCTCTAATTGAGGTTTGGTCTGTTGCTATGTATTATAATGCTAAATACTGGCCCTTGTTGCCTCAAATGCAACCCATCAGAGACTAGAGAATCCTCACCACACCAAGTGATGCTTTCTTGACCTTGTACCTTAATCTAAAACTATTAATTGAATAAAGATCCAGACAGCACATAGCTCAGTACAAGAGAGATAGGTAGGGTTTTGTTTCTGGGTTTAGGGTCTGAGAAGAACAACAAGGGGGGCGGGGGAAGAAGGTGGAGAGAGAAGACATCACGGGGTAAGTGAGTCATGAGAACATAGCCACGAGAGCTGGCCAGTTAGAGTTTAGAGTGGCCCAGATGGAACACAGCAAGGTATAACTCAGGATTATTGATAAGGAAATAGACATCGGAGTATAGAGGGTAGCTATTTGCCCAACTCTAGCGCTGTAAAGGTTTATTATAAATATAAAGGTTGTGTTATCTTTTATTGGGGAACTGAATGATCAAAGGTGGGGCAGAAACTCTCACCAAGATGAAAAAATTACCACAACAAGTTACTACAACATCCACTAGTTTCCATGGCCGTTATGACTCTGTCAAGCATAGGTCCCAGGACCCGAGTCCTTCTCAGTGACTGGCTTTGCCAGCTGAGGACAAAGGCTTTCTGTGGCAAACGTCACTCCTTAATGCTAATACCTGTTAGCAGCTCAACCTTTCACTTCTTATAAACAGCTCATGGTTCAAAATTGTATTTCCTTTTAAATATTTATTTTTACTGATGTTCATGAGCACATGTATCCAGGTGCCGGTGGAGGTCAGAAGACAGCGTCAGATGCCCCAGAGGTAGAATTGCAGATGGAAGTGAGCCACCCAAATGCAGATGCTGGGAAATGAACTTTGGTTGTCTAAAAGAGCAGCAAGCCAGCACTTTTGAACACTGAGCCATTTTGTTGTATTTATTTATGTTTTATCCTTTAAAGAAGTCTTTCTCAGCTAAATTAAATATTTTAATATTTTCTTATCTATATACTTAACTAATTGAGAACATAGCCTGTATGGCTGTTCCAAACATGAAAGACATAGCCAGAGCCTCAAATTACAAATTACAGTTTCAAATACCAGGTGCAAATTATTGAATGCCTAGTGAGTAGTGCTATAAAGATCCAGTGGTAATTGTTAAAATGTAGTAAGGAAGATATCATTTGAGGCCATGCAGAAAGTGCAATGGGTCTTATAGTGGGGGAGAGAGTGGGGTTGACTGTCCAACTGAATGGCCAAGGAGAATGTAGAACTAAGGAGCCTGTGTGGGTATCAGTGAGTGGAAAATTACTAACAAGGAGTCTGGCTAAATCCCATCTAAGAGGAAGAGACTCCAAAACAATCAGAATCATATAGCTGTGGTGGAGGATTAAGACTCAATTAGACACCCAGGAAAGGGTGTCTGGCTAGACAATTCACAGGATTTTTTTGTTACTAAAACTAAACTTTTTGAGGAAATGCAGAGACACCAAGAAAAATGTCCAAAGACTGACTAAAGTCTTCTTCAGCGCCGTAATGTAAATATTTTGAATAACAAAAACTCACTAATATTTGTACTTGTACTGGCTGGTTTTGTGTGTCAACTTGACACTGGCTGGAGTTATCACAGAGAAAGGAGCTTCAGTTGGGGAAGTGCCTCCATGAGATCCGTCTGTAAGGCATTTTCTCAATTAGTGATCAAGCAGGGAAGGGCCCATTGTGGGTGGCACCATCCCTGGGCTGGTATTCTTGGGTTTTATAAGAGAGCAAGTTGAGCAAGCCAGGGGAAGCAAGCCAGTAAGAAACATCCCTTCATGGCCTCTGCATCAGCTCCTGCTTCCTGACCTGCTTGAGTTCCAGTCCTGACTCTGTTTGGTGATCAACAGCAATGTGGAAGTGTAAACTGAATAAACCCTTTCCTCTCAACTTGCTCATGATGGTTTGTGCAGGAATAAAGCCTTGACTAAGACAGTACTTTACACACACCATTTAGTCAAATCTGCATAATCACTGCAACGTTGCCATTGTATAGACATGAAATAAAAATTATAATTTTCTCAAGTCACATGGTTCCTTCCTTCCCTCCTTCCTTCCTTCCTTCCTTCCTTCTTTGGCAGAGAATTGTGTAGCCCTGGCTGGCCTCCAACTTTCTATGATGCCAAAGATAGTCTTCAACACCTTATCCTCCATGTACCATGCTACTGAAGATCAAACCCAGTGCTCCACGCATGCTGGGCCTTAAATCCCATGGCAGGAATGCATAGGAGCTTCCGGTTAGTTGGCCTGGAGGGTTTTCAGAATCTTGCCACTCTCCTCTTCCACCATCCTGCAGGCTTTGGAGAAGTGAAGCTGCAAACAGAATCATTTCAGAAGTGGCACCTCTGCCCCGACCTCTGACCTTGCATTCTACATTCTCCTCTTTTGACTTTCAAGTCTTCAGTAGATGTCAATCTCTTTCTTTGTGTCCTCCTTAAGATGTAAAGCAAATATAATTTTCTGACTCATGACCTGTTTAGGAGCATGGGTTTAAAATGTACAAATTTGTTAATTTATAAAAATCTCCTGTCTTTTAAAAGATTATGATTTTCATAGTAGATATGATTTTAAACTTTTCCAACTTGTTGGGATTTGCTTTTAGTCCTAATATATGGCTAGTCTATAGAGTGTTCCATATGGGTTTCTCCTGTTGATGGAATGTTCTAGTCTGTTAGGACTATTTGGCCAATGTGTGATTCAAGTCCAATTCTTCTTTATTGATTGATTTGACTGGCTTAACTGTCCACCATCAAGAGAGGGGCAGTAGAGCTCCTTGCTGTTTCTGGCTTTGTTTGCTGCCTTCATGCTTCTTGTTCTTTTATTACGCCCTCAGGCAACACTCCAGCATTGAGTGTATTCATAGCTGCTACAGCCTCTTGATGAGCTGGCCCCTTTAACCTTGAACAATGGTCTTTGTCTTTATGACAGATTTTTACTCCAAGACTATTTTATTAGACACAAACATAGCCACCTGATCTCTTTTGATCAACATTAGCCTGAAATATCTTTTGTTCCTTTCAGCCCCTAGTAATGGGCTTACCTTACCTTTAATAAGAAGACCTCTAAATGTGGGCATCTCAGGTTAAACTGGAAACTGTACCGAGCATGGCTGGCTCTGGGTGGGGGTGCCGAGTTCTTCACTACAACCGCTTCCTGAGAGTTCACTGGCTGGGTCCCATGACCAATTGTAGGAAGGATGGCTTCCCCTAATGAGGCTGCCAGTCAAAGCCTATGGTTGCCTATGGTCAGGGCTGAAAGATCACAAGCAACATTTTGGCCTGGAGCTGGACAGCTCAGCTCAGTCCTTCTACCTTATAATCTTAGGGGTTCCATTGTTTTCTCTCACCCCTATGTGTCTTCATCTGTGTCAGGCCCTGTCCTTAGACAGTCAGGGCTGAGTCAGCCTGAGGGTGAGACACCGTAGAGCTTTGTAGACCTACGAAGGGCTCATTCTTCTTGGGCATCCATTTATTGTGCCTTCTTTGTCCCATACAAACTTCAATAGTGTTATAAAGAAGTATAGTTTGCATGTTTTCCCTTTTATCTTTGGTACTGCTGCAGGGAGCAAAGGACTTTCATGTCCTGAACAAGGAGTAAGCATCACACAGGCGTTTGTTCAGGAGAGCTCTGATGTCCCTCCGGCTCCTGTCTGTACCGTTCTTCCTGCTCTGGGCCCCAGCATGAGGTGCTTCCTGGGCTCTCACTTCTGCTTCAGTTTCTGGGTGCTGAATGGGAATCACTGGCAGCAGATTGGGTGGAGGGGAAAGAGGAATTTCATAGTGCCTGATTCTCCCGCTTCACCTGTGCTGGGCCACCAAGAGTCAGCTGTGTTGTTTTATAGAAGGGTCTGCCAATGGTCATCTCTGATGGTGACAGCTACAGCCACAACTATACCTGTTACAATCACAACTACAACAACAGCAACCACAAGTACAACCAGACTACAAACACGACTACTGCTGCTTCAACAGCACCACAACTCTTAACTACAACTGCTTTCTCTGGGAGTAAGAATCTACTCTCCCCTGAACCCCCTTTACCTCTAAAGAGGTAGTTACCCTCTTGTTTTTCAGCATCGGGATACTTCCAACTCTTTAAATAGTTTCTTTCTACAAGTCTGTAAATAGTTCCTCTTACTAGATGCACCCCTATTATCTTATCGGAATGCACTCCCCATTGTGCACTTATTGTCTGCTTATCACTTCCAGATTGTGTGTTCAGGATACTTATCCTCCTAATGTCACTGATGTGGAAACTGAAGGCAAATAACTTGTCTATATTTATGCAGTTAAGATGGGGTTGTAGTTAACAGTTTGGTCTACTTAACATAAGAAATGTGTTACTTAGCCAGGCTCTAAGTGCACTGTAGAAAGGTGTATTTGAGTGGTTGTGTTTTTAGAGCCAAGAAGAAAATTGGGATTGTCTAAGCAAAATAGTAATAGTAATGATGATGATGATAATGATGATAAATAATTTTAGCTATGTCAGTGAAAGCATCCAGATTTTGGAATGACCCCAGCATTTTGTGAAGAACAAAATATAAGACTAATAGGCTGTGTGTGTGTGTGTGTGTGTGTGTTTGTAAGGCTGGGTGATGTGTGAGGAATTACAATTACAATCACAGCAGGTAAGAGTGACGAAGGTTTTCAGCTCCATGATTTCTACCCCATCTCCCACATTATAGCTGCTCCTCATGTGAATAATAGTGATGTTGATATCAGATTACATCGCCCAGGACAAAATACACAAAAGGCTTAGACGTGTCTTTACCTGGTCCCCAGCAAACGCCTGTCATGGAAAATCTCCATTGTCAACTGGGCTGGGTGTAGAGTCACCCAGGAAACACACCGCTGCATGTGTCTGTGAGGTGTTCCCTGAGAGGCTTATTGAAGAAAGGAAGAGTAACCCTGAACCCTGGCGGCAGCAGCCTCCCACCAACTCTCTCGTCTTAGACTGAATACAAAGGAAAGGAGGAGAAAGCCAGCGGAGCCCAGCATTCCCTTTTTGCAACCTGGTCTATCCAGGTGTAAGGAGTCCTAAGATACATTCTCACCATGGTGAATGAACTCATTTAAAATAAATCCTTCTTTTAAAGTTGCCTTTGTAGGACTTGAGCACACTGGTGAGAAAATGAACATGCGGGTTACTGTATTATAATGAAAGGCAGGCAGATTTAGTCTTAAGAGCTCCTCTGTTCTATCCTAAGTTAGTAGACAGATAGTGTCTCTGGCTCTCTTTATCATCAGCCGGTTGAGCTGATGTTCTAGTTTGCTTCTCTGTTGTGGTGACAAAAAACCATGCCCAAAACCAGCTTAGGAGGAAAGTGTTCATTTCAGGATACAAGTAACAGCCTATCCCCAAAGGAACCCTCGGCAAAGCCTCAACTCCAGAGTCTGGAACCAGGAACTTAAATGCAAAGATCACAGCAGAATGCTGTTCACTGACTTGCTCCTCAAGGAAATTCAAGTTGCTATTGTATACAAGCCAGGACCATCTTCCCCGGTGTAAGACTGCCTGTTGTGGACTAGGTCTCCCACATCAGCGAGCAAGGAAGGAAATGCCCGACAGACATACCCACAGGCACAGCAGACAGAAGCAAGCCTTCAACTGAGGTTCCCTTCCAAGGTTACTTTGTGTCAAGTTGATGGGAATTAACCAGCTCAGTTGAAGACTTTGTAACAAGGAAACACGAGATACAAGCAATGCCTGTAATATTTGTGGGTGTTTTGTGTCTTTTTTGTTTAACATGAGACTAGAAACAAAAAAAAGAGAGTATTGTGCCTGATTAAAATTCAATTTTGATTGAAAAATCCATACATTTTTCCTCTTCTGAAACCTTAATTGTGACAACCTTAATTTAACGAAAGCCATCTTTTCACTCTTAAAACAGAAGCACTTTCTTGCCGGGCAGTGATGGCTCACGCCTTTAATCCCAGCACTTGGGAGGCAGGGGCAGGCAGATTTCTGAGTTCGAGGCCAGCCTGGTCTACAGAGTGAGCTCCAGGACAGCCAGGACTACACCACACAGACACCGTGTCTCAAAAAAACAACAAAAAAAAAAAACCAAAACAAAACAAAAAAAAAAAGAAGCACTTTCTTGGGCAGATGTTCTTAGAGTAGTTGCAGTATTACAGGCATGTCCATCTTGGGCTTTTAACGGTCATTGGAACCCTAAGGCCCTTCTATCTTTGGAGGCCCTTAGCTTATTAAAATATTTTAATGCGGCTCAGTGCTTATTAATTAATTAATTAATTATTACCAATAAGATTGCTCAGTGGGTAAGTCTGGCCGTGTTAAGTGTGAGGTCTATTTGGATCTCCAGGATTCATGTAAAACCAAGATGTAGTGGTTTAACCTGTAACCCCAGCAAAGGGTGAGCAGAGGAAAGGATTTCCCTAGATCACTGGCTACCTAGCCCTGCTGAAATGGCTAGTCTCAAGTTCACTGAAAGATCTTGTCTCAAAATAAAGTGGGAAATGACAGAGGAAGACATCTGACATTAACCTGTGGCTCTGCATGGACTTGCTCACACGGGTTCATGTGCACACATACATAGATCTCATACACAAATAAAAATACAGTTCAGTGGCAAAGTATAGCTATGGCAATTGAAATGTAACATGGGTATTCAGCAAACCAATACTTTTTTAATGAAGCAAAGCACTGGATAGCTATGTTATTGGAGAGTCTTTCAATACTCACAAAAATCATTTAGTCACAAAACCAATGGGGTTCAGATACCAGCTAAAAAGCTAGAAACTGTTCGTCTTAGTTAGGGTTCCTATTGCTGCAACAAAACACCATGACCAAAGAGCAAGTTGGGGAGGAAAGGGTTTATTTGTCTTACGTTTCCATATTGCTGTTCATCATTGAAGAGGTCAGGGCAGGAACCTGGCTGTAGGAGCTGATGGAAAGGTGTTGCTTACTGGTTTGCTCTCCACGGCTTGCTCAGCTTGCTTTCTTTAGAACCCAAGACCTCCAGACCACAGATGGCACCACCCATAATAAACTGGGTCCCCTCCCCCATCAGTCGCTAATTAGGAAAATGCCCCACAGGCTTATTTACAGCCAGATCTTATGGAGGCATTTTCTCGATTGAAGTTCTCTCCTTTCAGATAACTCTAGTATGTGTGTTGAGTTGACGTAAGATTAGCCAGCCCACTCTATGATGCTGGTCTTTGTCTTTTGATATTACCAGTATATTCTGAGTGGAGCCCTACACTGGAAACCTTTCACAAACGTAGGCTGTGGATACACAGTTCTTCAGGTCTCTGTTAAGTTAGAAGATAGGGTTGGGTGTGACTCACTTGGCTCATTGAGACAGTTAAAAAACAAGACCACAGACTTAATGAAAGAGGGTATTTCCAATTTAGTCCTGCCTCTACCACCAGGTTATCTTCCAAGTACCATTTTATATATATATATATATATATATATATATATGTGTGTGTGTGTGTGTGTGTGTGTGTATGTATATATATGTATGTATATATGTATGTATATATATATGTATGTATATTTGTGTATATATATGTATGTATATTTGTGTATATATATATATTTGTGTATAGTGTATATGTATATATACCATTATATATTATATATAAATGTAGATATCTTTAGTGTTTATAGAGGAAGATATATGGATCTTTGGTACTAGTGGAGATTAGCAATAGTGCTAAAACATCACAAGAATTTCCACTGACAGCACCCCCCCCCCCATACACACAATCCTTTCTGGGAACTTCTATAATAGGGAAATGGACCTATCTCTGAGAACCCTGGACCTGGAAACTTAGGGTCATACAGACTTGGGTTTAAGTTTCACTACCACAAAACTAGTTAAGCAACATGATGACACCTGGTTAATTGTTCTGGGTCTTCTTCTTGGCTGTATCGGTAATAGTAATAGTTCCTCTCTCTTATACTGAGGGTTCAGTGAATGGACATCTACTAGACATAGTCAACATTTTCTCTATTCTTTTGTTCCTACTCAAATTTCCAGCAACAGAGAGATAAGAAGAAATTATATATCTTTTTGATATATAAGTGTTTCAGTTATTTTATTTATGATCACTTTAGCAGGCTCTGAAACGTGCCACCGCCTTTGTGCAGTGCCCAGATTTGACCTCTAGATGGCAGTATGAACTCAGCTGATGGAGGCAGTTACTCTGAAACAACAGAAAGGGGCAAGGCTTCTTGCTTTCATGTTAAATCACACTGTAAAAGACAATGGCCCTTCTTTGATTTTAAAAGATATTAGGCATATTTCTGTCTTTCATTCTGGAATATGTTATACTATAAACTTAGTATGAAAAATATGAAAACACAAGACTGAATTTCTTAGTCTGAACATGTTGGCTGCCTCTCCCTCAGATAGAAAACAAAATGTGCTAAATTTAACAATTGCTCTTGAACTAAAACTATTACATATATTATTACAATTTCTACTGTGCTGATCCTCAGAAATCGTTCATGAGCATGAGACTCCATGTCTACCGTGCCTTCCATACCACACCTGTGAGGTGTTGATTTAGATTCGGCTCCATTAGAAATGCTTCCACGTCTGTCAAAACTATGAAGTGAATTATTTTAAAAGGTGGTATCGGTGTTTCTATAGAAACAGCATGAAGGATTTTGCTATTGAAGGTATTGGTAGTCATTCAATAAATATTTAGTCAGTGCCCAGTATTCAATAAGCAAAATAGTGTGCTGGATGTTAATAACTGCAGATCAAAAGGATGAGGAGAAGAAAGGGGAGACATTAAAATACAAATTTGATATGTCAGAAGAGATACTGAATAAAGATGGGAAATGGAGCGCACATGGAGGGACAGTGGCGTGTGCTAGCCTACAGCACTCCAGGCAGAACGACCCATGGAGGCAAAATTGCAGGAGCACCAAGAAAGCTAGCTATTGGACAAGGGGTTTCTTATTACCTCCCAGCCTGAGAGGGTCTTTTTCACCTCTTAACAGCATCTTTTAAGATTTGAAAGATAACTTTAATTTCTAATGAATTATCATGTTTTCCCCACTCTTGGGTGGTGGTGGACACGTGAGAATCCTGTACATGTGTGGAAAACATGGAACACTAAACACATTGACATGCCATTGCTGCCCAGGGGCCGTGCTAATGTCCCTACTATTCCAGTGACAGCCTAGTGTCTGTGCTGGGGCAGTGAGCACTTCAGTTACCTCTTGGAAGTGTTACTGTGTTGCATTTTCTGTCTGGGTCTAGTACACATTTTGAATTACTTCCTTGATTTCTGTGTAGGTTCTTTGTTGTTGTTGTTTGATTTGTGAGTGTCTAGTGTTGCAGTATTCCACTTGTTAAAAACATTCTGTGTTCCCTGTTCATTGGATTGCGCTGCTGTAACTATGAGGGTCTGTTTCTGAGTTCTCTGTTCTTCCCCTTGATCTCTCTATTCTTTTTTTCAGTTGTATTGCTCACAACAGCTTTGTGGTAAGTCTTGGAATGTCAGGTATTATTATTAGCAGTAGTATTAGTAGTAATTAGTAGTAGAAGTATTACAATGATGATGATTGATAGTTTTTTTGGAACTTTTTCCCATAAGGACTGTAGAATAAACCTGTCAATGTCTGCAAAATAGCTTAGTGGGATTTTTGACCAGGATTGCATGAATCTATAAGTCTTCTTATGGTCCCAGAGTTACAATTATTTGTAACTTTACAATGGTGCAAACATGATACACATTCAGTAAAACATTATACATTGATTCTTGTTCTTTCCTAAGCTAGAAATAGGTGTTACAGTGCTTGTTCATGAACCTGAAAAGCAGCAGTCACAGCTCCCAGCTAGCCATCAGGGTAGACATCCTACACCCCACCATGGATGTACTGTATGTATGTATGCAAGCTATGATATTTCATTAAGTGTTTCAAATTGCTAAATGAATTTCAGTTTATGACCAATTTAATTTATGAACCAAGGAACAACTGTAGTTGAAAGAATCCCCTCCCCCTTTCTGTTCCCTGTCTTGAAGATCACACCCAGACTCTTACATAACTTAAGCAAGCAAGCTATCTATCTCTGGCTACATACATTCCAGCCCTTGGCTGTCTTTAGACGGTCTTACTATGTTCTTAAGGCTGGGCTTGAACCCATGATCCCCCTGCATGATGTGTTTATAGGCATCAGCCACCATTTCTGGCATAAGAATGACAACTTCTCAATATTAACTCTTCGTACCACCCACACACAGATGTCTTGCACCAGAGTCTCTTTTTCCTTTATACAGACCTTGAACTAACTACTGAGTGTTAGAGTTAACAACTCAGTATTTCTGTTACGTATGCCCCTGTGTCCTATTAAATAATACAATCAATGTTATATTGAAATTCAGCTTTCTACCACCAAGATTTCCATTCTTGTCTCTCAAAAGCTAATGGAGCAGAGGACTTCCCTGTGTGGGGTCAACCATGAGCCACTTGCCATGACTCACTGATAGGGAGGAGAAATGGCAGCAGGATTGTCAATCAGCCACAGGCACAGTTGAAGCAAACCAAGCGGTGCTCTGAGGTCCCGTAAGGTAAAGGTGAGCGAGGCTGAAGAGGCCACGGGTCCCAACTACTCACACACCCGCTGAATCACACACTTTGTGGGGGGTGTCTGTGCCTCTCATGTAGAGCTGCTTGGTTGAGCCTTGAGTAACTTCATATCCAGAATTCCTCAGCTCTAACCTATGTGCCCAGGGACAGACACTATGGATTACGGTGACAATGAGATCCTCATTAAAATGAGATGTGTTTGCTTCTGTTAAGGTGGTCCAGTGTTAGAGGCATAAAACATCCATGCCACACCTTCTAGTGTCATTGTCACCTGATTCATATGACTGCTGACTTGGCTCCAGTTTCTGACTCCCTTCTGTTATTCATACATGCACCTGTGTTAATACCATGTAATAATAGTAAACCATAGTCCCTGTGCTCACCTACCTCTGGGATTACATCTTCATTAGGAAAAACATTGTTTTTCAAAAACTTAGGTTCAAGAAGTTTTCATATGCTGAGTATGCGGTGTTTTACTTAAAATTCTAGAACAATATGAGGATGGGCAGAGCAGAAGTGGAGATAAAAGGACTGAAAAAGAAGTGCTAACTATTTCTGCTGAGTGGCAGGTGGGAGGGGCCATTGAGGCTGATTGGCAGGTGGGAGGAGCCTTACACTGTGCTGAAGTCTTTTCTCTTACATTTCCATACCATTTTTTGTTTTCCTAAGAAGAGAAGGAGAAGCTCTTTAAAAACCAACAGGATCTGGATGGGGACAGCTCAGCCTATAAGGCGCTTGCCTCACAAATATGTGGACTTGAGTTTGATCCCCAGAATTTGCTTTAAAAAGAAGGTGCAGTCACAAACTTGTCATCAGGGCACTGGAAAGTGCGACAGGAGGATTGTGAGGCTCACTGGCTAGCTGGTCTAAGCTAATTGATGAGCCTCGTGAGAGAGAGAGAGAGAACTTCTCAAAGGAAATGGGTGGTCGTTCTGAGGATGACATTCAAGGGAGTCCTAGACTCCACACATCATGTTTGCATTTGCACAGGAACATACATAGAAAGAAAGAAAGAAAGAAAGAAAGAAAGAAAGAAAGAAAGAAAGAGAGAGAGAGAGAAAGAGAGAGAGAGAAGGAAGGAAGAAAAAAGAAAGAAAGAAAGAAAGAAAGAAAGAAAGAAAGAAAGAAAGAAAGAAAGAAAAAGAAAATTTCAAAACAATGACTGTTGATGTTTGCTGTGCGTAGAGCCTTCCTCACCATCTTGCAGAAATATATCTTTGGGGAAAATGAAGGAATGTTAGGGCAGCTTCAAGCATAGTTTAAGATGAAGACAAAGAGAAAGCTGGTGTGACAATCACTGCTTTGAGTGTATCCTTGAGTTAAAGACTGGTAAAGCAAAATCCCACAAGGCTGGGTAGTATTGTCAGCAGCACTGCATGATCAGAGCTGACTGCTATAGCTACACACTGGATGCTGGGCTGTGCATTGCACGTGACATCACACTGAGTCTCCCTGAAGCGCTGCCATTACTCTTATTTTATAAGTGAAGTAACTGAGGGGACAAATAGCTCGCCCAGCCTCACCCTCTCTAAAGAACGAAGCCATATTTAGGGCTAATACAATCATCTCTCAGCAGAGTCTGAATTCATTGTGTTTGTCTTGAAGAAAAAAATAGTAATTTTGAATAAGTAGTGAACTGAAAATGCCTATAAAATTTTCATATATGAACCTAGGTCAAGTTACAGCCAAGCATCCAATTTTGATTCTGGGAATCTGGGTGTTGTACACTGTGAGGAAAGAGAAGGAACAGAGTAATCCCAGAGAAAGCCTGTCGTGTAAAACCTTAGAGAGACATGCTGAGTCACCCAATAATCAAGGCACCTAGGAGTCAAAACAAAGTTTTTGTGAATAAAATAAAATGCCAAAACCCAAATACAGAATTGGTAACTGGGCCACCCTTCGTCACTCTCTGAGTCTGGGGCAAAAGTAAAAATCAGTAAAGCTGCCCTTGCCTTTATTTAAAACATTGATCCTTTGTTCATTATGGATGTTCGAAGCTGTTTTTTGAAGAACAGTCTCTCCCTCTCTCTCCCTCTCCCTCTCTCCCTCTCCCTCTCTCCCTCTCCCTCTCCCTCTCCCTCTCCCTCTCCCTCTCTCTCTCTCTCTCTCTCTCTCTCTCTCTCTCTCTGTGTGTGTGTGTGTGTGTATGTACATTTATGTCTTAAGTGCAGGTGTGTGTATGTCAAGCTCTTTGTGTAGAAATCCGATGACAACTCTTTGAATTGGTTTCTGTCCTGGAACCTTGTAGGATTTGGGGAGCAAACTCAAGTTGTCAGCCTTGTGTGAAAATGCATCTCTCCACTGGTGCATCTCACCAGCCCTAGTTTTTATTTTTAAACAAGATATTATATATCTTTCTTTATTCCTGAAGATTTTAGTGCTGTTCCTCCTCCCCCCATTTTGTGCCAAGAGACAAGACAGGAGTCCCAGGCATAACAGGAGTTTATGATTACAGGGAGGTGCATAGGCTCCAGGAGGGTTTCTCCCTGTCATCCTCAAAATTATTCAGAAGAGTACAAGGTTATGTGTGATTCAAAACAGAACCCAGTCACTGGGCATGCAATTGCAAATACTTATCAAGGACACAGCCAGCTGGTGGTCTGGGCACAGCAGGGAGTCCCTTCTGGGACAGCTGTGGTTTGTACTGATGCATTCACTTGGTTTAAACTCAGTACAGGTGCTACTGCCATGAATCTGAAAATCAGCGCTCCGTCTCTGCCTCTGTAAACATTTCTCACCTTGATGAAATATGGATACTGAAGAACTCTGGCCTCTGCCAGAGGCTAGGCCTCAGAAGCCCTTATATGCTGCAGCTGTCGCTGCGGCTATGACAATCACACTAGGAAGCAAGATTCACTTGGGAGGCTGTTTAAATATCCGGATCCCTGGGGATGAATTGTTAGCAATTTTGCTGTTGTAGTCTAGTACGGTTTTTAAAATGTGTCTTTTATGAAACATGCCCCAGGCAAATGATGGCAGGTACCTCATGGGTCACAGTTGACAACCTCTGTTCTACCACTCTGGACATCTCTTGAACTCTGTCTGTTCTGCTAAACAGAAGATACACTTGACTCTCTGTGAGCATCCTTCTGTCTCCAGATCTTGTGTTCATTCTTAGAACCTCTAAGGACCTTTGCTCAAAGTGAAGACAAGAGAGAAGAGTGAGTAAAAAGGGATGGAGGGAAAGGACCACTTACCACCTCCAGGGGGCGCTGTTCCCATCTCACACATTCATTGATTCTCTAGGCAATATCTTTGTCACTTAGGGATTCATGTGCCCTGGGCATTTGCTGGTAAAGCTTAGTTTGGGTTTTCAAACCATTAATGATTTTTTTCTTCTGGTGATTGTTGTAGAATGGTTTTCTCCTTCAAGTTTCCAGGAAGCTGATGAAATTAGAGAGACATGGAAATGTTAACAGGTTCAGGGTTGAAATCGCTTTCGAAGCATGTGACAGGAAAGTTGACACAGAAGAGCCAAACCAAGGGACTCCTTAAGAAGAAAAAGACTACCTTTCTCACATGACAGAGTCAGCAGTCCAGGCTAAGAGGAGTTTGCATATCTCAAACCCCAAGCAGAAGACAGAGCGCATGCTGGGAATGATGGAAGTCACCTGAAAACTCAAAGTCCACACCCAGTGGCACACCTCCTCCAATGAGATCACACAGCCTGATCCTTCTCAAACAGTTCCACCAACTGGGGATAACCACCACAACTGCTTAGTTGGCCTGTTAGCTAAGCTAGGAGTAAGAACAAGAGGAGACAAACACACAGGTACCATATCTGGACTATCAGGAACTGGATGGATAAACAAACAAGTATTTACTATCTTCATACCACACCCAAAGTTCATGAATACTAGCTTTATTTATGATCAGTAGAAAATGGGGCATGGGGTAGGTGATTAAAATTGATAATTCAGAAATTTCCTTTAAGTATCCTTGTTGGGAATTGACATTATTCCCTAATGTCAATAATGTTGACATTATTGCCTAATGTCTAGGGAAGATGAGTTAAGTTCTATTGCCCGAATCCTCTATGTCAGTGTTTTCCGTTATGTATTTGTATGTATAGTAGAGGAAACTATACAAAATCCTCATTCAAAAACTCAAAAGTAGTGGCTACAGTGACCTGCTTAGTGCAAGTGGTCACCCTATGATGCAGAACTTATTCTGATTTATTATTTATTTGAAAGAATGAAATGGGACCAGTTCTGTACATCCTTAGCAAGCTTAGCAGTATGGAAGACTTCATAGAGAAGATGGGTACCACCGTGAGCAGAACTGAAGAGTCAAGTTTGAAACATACTTGGAACAATTAGTCCAGAATATAGAGAATAAATAAAATATGAAACTAAAACAACAGTATAAATGACCGAGTTTTACATTAAAGAAGTAAAACCCTTCTGTTATCATCCTGAAGACAAAAAACAAAGAACAAAAGAAAATCCTTGGCTGAATCCTATCTACTAAAGTCTGCATCTGTTTCTAAGAAAATACTCCATGAGATAGAAAGAGAAGAAAATCAATCATTTTGCTTAATTGAGAGTACCTTTCGGAAATATTAATAGCTAGAGATATTTCTATCTATGTTAGGAGAAAATAAAATAGGCTTTAATTACCACTTACGCACTATATAGAAGGAACTGATATAATAAAGTAATGAGGAGATTTGATCAAGTAGGCAACAGCTCTGAGACCTCCGCTGTGGTATGAAAAGAAACACATAAAACCTGATGCGTAGGCTGGAGCGCTGGCTCAGTGGCTACAAGACTGTACTGCTTTCGAGGAGCTCAGTCCCCAGCACCTATTTTGGTGGCTCACAACTGCCTGTAACTCCAGATCTGTGGGATCCACTGCCTTCTTCTGGAATCTGGGAGTACTGATACATCTACCCCCAGACGCACATATATACTAATAATTTAAAAGGCAGCCGGGCAGTGGTGGCGCACGCCTTTAATCACAGCACTTGGGAGTCAGAGGCAAGTAGATTTCTGAGTTTGAGGCAAGCCTGGTCTACAGAGTTCCAGGACAGCCAGGGCTACACAGAGAAACCATGTCTCGAAAAAACCAAAAACCAAAACCAAAACCAAAACAAAATCAACATAAAAAAGTAATATAAAAAAAATCTTTAAATCCAAATTAATTTTCCTCATACCAAAGGTGATTTCAGACATGGCACAAGGAGCAGAGTGATTGCACAGATTCATTCACCTCTGTTCCAATGCTCACTTTCATAAATTAGATCAATGAAGAGGAGGCCAATAGCAGATGAGAGATTTTGCCACATTGGGTGTACTGGCTGGTTTTGTGTCAACTTGACACAGACTGGAGTTATCACAGAGAAAGGAACTTCAGGTGAAGAAATGCCTCCATGAGATCCAGCTGTAAGGCATTTTCTCAATTAGTGATCAGTGTGGGGGGGGGGAGGGAATCTGAAGCTTTCTTTTAAAATTGGATAACGCTTTTTTGCGTCGTTTGTATTTTGGCATGCTTGGTTCTGCTATGTTCCTTAAGTTCCTTGAGTTTTATTCTGTGAGACAATTAATATGCATGCAATGATGTATTTTTGCATACGATGCTTGTTTTTAACCTCCTTTTGGTCTAGAAATAAGCTTTTTTTCTAGGACTAAGTCTGTTGCCCTTCTCAGTGACAGACCATTTGTCTTCCCTCCTGAATCTAACTCTTTATGGGAAGAGGAAAGATGATTTGTTCATGATTTTGAAGTATTTCTAGAAGTTATTTAGTGACTCTTATGTTTAACAAAAAGGAAAAAGACTGGGTAGCTTGCCCAAGGTCCCTGTACTGGCTGGTTTTGTGTGTCAACTTGACACAGGCTGGAGTTATCACAGAGAAAGGAGCTTGAGTTGGAGAAGTGCCTCCATGAGATCCAGCTGTGGGGCATTTTCTCATTTAGTGATCAAGTGGGGAGGGCCCCTTGTGGGTGGTGCCGTCCCTGGCCTGGTTTTCTTGTGTTCTATAAGAAAGCAAGATGAGTAAGCCACGGGAAGCAAGCCAGTTAGAAACATCCCTCCATGGCCTCTGCATCAGCTCCTGCTTCCTGACCTGCTTGAGTTCCAGTCCTGACTTCCTTTGATGATGAACAGCAATGTGGAAGTGTAAGCTGAATAAACCCATTCCTCCCCAACTTGCTTCTTGGTCATGATGTTTGTGCAGGAATAGAAACCCTGACTAAGACATTGGAAACGCAGCAAGTGAGTGGATAAGCAATGCCTGAAGGGACAGTGGGGGGAACTCAGCAGTGTGTACTGTGCAGTTCTGGAGTCAGCCTCTGAGACAAGACTCAGACACCACAGTGAGAGACACACATGAGAGGCAGTGCTAAAACGCTAGGCAATAGTAGACGGATTATATGCAGAGCTTGTATAACCCCATGCCTTCTCTAGTCCAACACCAGCACCACTCTATCTGTCTCCAGAGGAACACATAGCCCCAGAAGTAAAACTGCCCATAGTCTGCCAGTAGAAGCTTTCAAAATGACTCATTTCTTACTGGCTACCTGACAGCCAAACTGACAAGCTTCTGAGAACTTTCCTATGGTTCCTCCTAAATATTACAGTATTTTTGAGGTTAGTCTCTGATGGTCTGTTTTAATTTTCACCTTGACACGTTCTAGAATCACCCAGGAAGAGAGTCTCAGTGAGGGATTGTCTGGATTAGCTTGGTGCTCTTGTCAATGTTCTATTGCTATGAAGATGCACCATGACCATAGGAACTCAAAACAAAGCACTTGGGACTCGCTTACAGTTTCAAAGGTGTTCATTATCATAGTGGCAGGAAGCATGGGGTGTGCAGTCAGACATGGTGCTGGAGAAGGACCTGAGAGTTCTACATCTGGATTCGCAGACAGCAGGAAAAGACAGCTAGAGAGCACTGGACAAGGTTTGAGCATTAGAAAGCCTAAAGCCCAACCCCCTTCCTCTAGCAAGGCCACACCTACTACCACAAGGCCACACCTACTACCACAAAGCCACACCTCCTAATCCCTGTCAAGTAGCACAACCCTCTAAGGACCAAGCTTTCAAATACATGAGGCTATATGGGTTCAAACTACTCCAGTTGACCTGTAAGAAATTTTCTTAGTAGGGTTAGTTGAGGTAGAAAGATGCACCCTGAGTCGCCGCTTGCTTTCTGACAGCACAGATGGCTGAGCTGACCAATTGTTAGCCTACCTTCATTAAAAGGATGGCTGCAGGAGGCACTCTAGAGTAACACCGATACATTTTTGTAAATATTCATTGTGAGGGCTAGTTTATAAAACAAACATAATATCTAAAAATATGACACCTAATTTCCTTTTAAGACTGTAGTTCTCAGCTTTCCTAATGCTGACCCTTTAATACAGTTTCTAATGTGGTCGTGCCCCCAACCATAAAATTATTTCATTGCTATTTCATAACAGTAATTTTGCTACTGGTTATAAAGCAAAATGTAAATATCTGATATTTCTGATATTGTTAGAAATGTAAATATCTGATATTTCAACCCCTGTGAAAGGGTCATTTGACTCCCAAAGGAGTCTCAGTCCACAGGTTGAGCGCTACTGTTTTAGGATTTTATGTCTACAGCCCAGATAACTGGCCTGGAACTAGTGATAGTTCTCTATGTGTTGACTTTGTGGTCTGCCAGTTAGCACATCTCCAGGCACAGGGAAAATTAAAACCTAGACTCACATATGATTCATTCAACTGACTGGAAATTCATGGAACAAATTAAACCAGTGACCATAACTTTAAAAATTAAGATAACAAGCACAAAATATTTATGGATGCAAACACAGATTTCTTGAGAAGGAGGGGACAATGGTTGACCTTTGTGGGCAGCTCTAAGAGAAGGCAGCTGGGACAATACTGAAGGGGACAGTCTCTACCGGAAGGTTCTCAGCATCTTCCAGAAGGCCACCCCTGCAGGGAAAAGTCTCTGTAGTAAAAGTCTGCCATGGGTAAACCATGAAGCAGGAAGGGTTTGAAGCCCTGGCAACTCAGGCTCACAAAGAAGTCCATTTGTGCTCTTGGGTAGGCGGTGGGCCCAGCATTCCCATTTGTGTTCTTGCGAATGTTTTCCTGTGTGCTTTTAGTGGAAGCTACTATAGTTTACTTGTTCCCTTGAGCAGCACAGTATGGTCAAAGTTCTTTTATCTTTACTTTATGTATTGCTACTCTGACTTTATTTTATTTTTCTGACTTCATCTATTCATCCTATGTTATTAGACCCTTAACATACTTAAAAGTTCTCTTTCTTCTCTGGAGTCACCTTCTTTGGATGATGCCCAGAATTCTTATCAAAGCAAAGGACTAACCATGGAACTGGCTCTCAGAGATGGCTTCTCGAACCGATACACCTTACCTGCCTCTCACAGCTAGTTCTCTGTATGTGCACCAAGATATCTGCGGGGAAGCTCTGTTGCCCCTGCTGAAGCATTCCTCCCCCAGAAGACTACATATCAGAAACATTCAGGCTGAGGCCCTCCTCCATTTACAGCCATAGGCCTCGTGCAGATTCCTGATGAGGTAGGAGCATCTTTAAGAACATGGAGGAAGAAGCCCCATTTTCACTTCTATACACTTGGACTCTGAGGCCATTTGTGATAAGATCTAGCTCTACAGCCTGTCCTATTCATGTAGTCACATCATTTTCTCAGGATGATGGCATCAGGACAAGATCTCTGTCTGCTGCACGTGGTGAGAAAAAAAAAGGAGGGGACATTCTGCATGGTAGTCATGTGTACACATGAAGATTCTTATAAATATGTAACAGAGAGCCTTGCATTCAAATAAAAATTAGAACGGTCTCATTCACCTTGCTGTGAGAAAAAGCAAATGGTTCATTGAGAACAAAATTATGGCCAACTCAAACAACTGAACATTGGTTGGGGCAGAAAGATCACTGTATGTCTTAAAAAAAAGTCATATAACATACCCAATAAGATGATTCTATTGAAATCAGCAGCAATAAAGAAATTGTAGAGATCCATTTGAACACCACGCACTGACCAAAGCAGTGTAGAAAGAATCAAGATTCTTTAAAGGGACAAAAGGAAAGTACAAAGTCCTGAGCAGCTAAATGGAAATGGGGTTTGTGGTGATGGAACTTGGGCTCAAGGGCTTTGTGCTTAGAGACCCGGCACTCAAAGCTTCATGGGGACCAAGAAATAGAAATGCCTAGCTCACAATTTTCCAATGTGACTGGCTATTTCTCTATTTTCCAAGTAAGGTTTCCTGGTCCCATTGCTTTTGAAAAGTAAAGTACTATGGGTAGAGGTCTCATATCATTTTCTAAAAGTCCACTTCATTTGGAAATAGGACAACGTTCAGCTACATGGAAAAGCCAAGACCAGGTCTTTCCTTGTGTAGCTGGAGGAGCCATGATGACCAAAGAGTGAGCGTCTATGAGTCAGTATCTGCGGATGAAGGCTGGGCCATATGGGATTATATCCAAAAAAGAAGGGGATCAAATAATTACACATCCACAGCCATGGGAACAATAGCATTTGCTCCATCGGATCCTTACCCTAGTGATGACTAACTCAGTTCTGGGTGCATGGCAAAGCTCACCTAAATCTCTTTCAGAACAAACTAAGCTAAATACAGATGAGATGTGAGTACACGGAAACTCTTGGTGAAGTACATGTGGCACCTTCCACAGAGATAGCTTCTAGGTTGGCTGAGAAAACCAAGTTGATGAATGACAAGGGTCTGGAGGAGGTCCAGCAGGTGAAAGTCTCTAGCCACACAGAATGCACAAAGGCCACCACGCTAGAAAGGCATGCTCACTCCAGCCTTTGGGGTGGAAGACATGTTTTGCAATCCTTTCCTTGAAGGAACAACCCTGTGCACGTAACACTCCAGGTTCCCCTAGTACATGCCTTTGAGCACAAAAACCTAAAGGGCACGTGAGAATCCTAGACTGGTAGGGCATAGGCATGGTATAAGGATATAAGAATCAAGGTGATTTCCCCTCCACCATTAGGACAGACATATTTAATTATCCATCTTTTCTTAGTTCATTTTAGTAAGTTCAGGAAGCTTTAGCAAACTACCATAGACTAAACCTCTTATGAAGAGGAAGTACAAGGTCAAGCCACTGACAGATTGGTATCTGCTGAGGGTTTGCTCTCATTCATAAACGGCTGCTTCTAACCACACTTTCACATTGCTTCACTGTAGTCTCTTCCATAGAGTGTTAATCCTATTAAAAACGGCAGAACAGAGCCCTCAGGAGCTGATTATGCCAACAAGTTCTACCTTTAAATGTGATCTCCTTGATGACCAGGGTTCAACACGTCCATTTGAGGCAACATGGTATCACTCAGAACAATGTGACATGCGGTCATATACCATTATCATGTCACCAGCTAGTCGTCAGTGAAATCATTATTATGGGGGCATTGGATAGATGCCAAAACTCATTCCTTACTGTTGGTTATTTAAAGGATTGTTAATATTTCCAGTTTATGACTAAAACTATAACACAAACGATCACACAAATTTTTATAGCTAGGTTTATCATTGAGACTTGTTGACATAAGTAAATATTGCCTTTGCTTGTTGAAATTTTTATCAGATATTTATTTAAAGAGTTAACACAACACAGATTTTTATAGTAACACACAATTAAAATTCTGCACCTTGGTTGTTTTGCTGTGTTATGCTGTTTTGTGAATTCTGGGATATTTAGCAGTAGTCTTGACATCTACCTCGTATAAGTGCTAGAACTCCATAAGAGAGAAAACTGTATATCTTAGAGCATTCTTTGCCCTTCTGGGAGGGAGTGCTATACAGTTTCTGGGGCTTTAATGAGAAAATTTAGTGCAAGAGAGAGCACAGTTCCTTATGCTCTAACACCTTCCTTGAAAAAATTATGCTGGGACTAGACAGTTCTGAATACTTAGAAATTTGTGATTATTTATAGGTTTGAGGTTGCCAAAGTAGATCGCTCCTTGTTATATACTCAAGGGGCTCAGTAGTCTGTTAGAGATACATGTGTATCCATGTTTATTGCTGTTCTAGTCTATTCAGAATAGCTAGGAAATAGAATCAGCTTAGATGCCCATGAACAGATGAATAGAATGTGTGTAAGGATATGCACAATGGACTTTTACTCAGTTGTAAAGAAAAACAAATTATGAAAATTTTAGGAAAATGGATGAATCTGGAATTATATTAAGTGAGGAAACCCAGACCCAGGAAGATAAATACCACGTGTTCTCTCCCATATACAGATGGATCCTTAATTATGTGGTTTTGTCTCTTTCCCCCACCTTTGGATCTGGGGACTGAACCAAGGGCCTGGTACTTGGTAGGCAATCACTCTACCACTGAGCTAAACTCCCAACTCCAGATCCTAGTTTTTAGTGTGCATGTGTGTGTGCATGTGTGTGTATGCATGTCAGTATTTGTGTGTATCATTTAGAGTGTTAGCGCAGGTCATGAAACTAGAAAGGAAGCCATAGAGAGAAAAGGAAGTGCTGAGGAGAGGGAGAAGAGGGCCGAGGTCACTGGTAGGATGACCAGATAAGAGCTGTGAGGGGAGAAGGGCGTAAGAGTTGGGCATGAATGGTGGAGAACAGGAAAAGTGGATTGAGGAACACAAATGGTGTTTGAGAATAGCACAATGAAACACACTAACAATGTAATACACTAACTAAATGAAAAGTCTTTATAAACACACAGGTATGTATCTGGGCCCTCAAACCCACCACTATTCTCCAAGGCCAAATATATAAACAGACAGTGGTTAGATCATATACATCAAAAGAAACTAACCTTCAATCTCTGCAGCAATCAGCTTGAAAGCCAGCCGGCAGGCCTTCAGCCATCTCCCCAGGACAGCCAACACTACCTGTAACTGCACACCTATTATCTGCCCAGCTTCTAACTGAGGACAACCAGAGCAAGACAACTCTCCAAAAGTAACCCCATAGCTTCCACTTAGCCTGCCTTCATTTTTGTGATGCTGAAGCCCTTCCCCAGCATGCGTGAAGTTCCCTCTGTTTCCTCACTGCCAAGTTTTTCCACTTCCCTTGCCAGCCTCCGCATCTTTGCTTAGTGGTTAGTGACTTCCTGGCTGTGTAGCAAGCCCTGACCAAACAGTCTCCATATCTTTCCCTTAGAGCTGTCTTCATTTATTTCAACTGTTCTTACTGGCTGGGCAAGAGGTTTACTTTATTAGTGAAAACCAACAAGAATGTATCATCTGTTATTCAGGTCTTAGATGCAGACATTTGGGGGATTGTTTGGGAAAAATGGCTGCCTAGTACCTGGATAGGTCTGGTTCTGTTGGAAAGCTATGGCCCCTCCTGGGAGTGAAATTAGGGAAATTATCACGGACAGGCAGATCACACAGTCCCTGCTGTTTGGTATCTAGGCAACCTGAAATTAATTCCTAGGGTTTCTGTTATACAAATTTACATGAAGCACTAAACCTGATGTATTTTTGTCAGAGCGGAGGAGTGGAGGGCAGAACAGATTTCTATATCTCCTTCAAGAGCATGACCCCAATGACATGCTAGCAGCACCTCTCAGAGGTCTACCAACTCCCTGGGTTGCTGATGACCAAGAAAGCCTTGCTTGGTATTATATTGCTGGAACATGCATGACTTTGGGGACATTCTATGTCAAATGCTAGTGCCGAACACACCATTGAGTATCTATCATGCATCACTATTTCTGACAGGGAACCTACTTCCTTGGTAATGGAATGTGTCAATGGGCAGATTCTTAAAGGAGATGACTATATTCTCTATATCCTTTAACCTGAAGCAGCTGGGTTATAATAGCCAATGAACAGCCAAATAATGACACTAGCAACACACACTTTCCAAATTCAGGATGTTGTCGTACTAAGGTAGCATGTGCTGCAACTCAAAACCCAACACTGCACTTTCTATCAAAGTTTAGACTAGACCTTAGGGTTAGGGTTAGGGTTAGGGTTAAGGTTAGGGTTAGGGTTAGGGTTAGGGTTAGGGTTAGGGTTAGGTTTAGGGTTAGGGTTAGGGTTAGGGTGAGGGTGAGGGTGAGGGTGACGGTGAGGGTTAGGGTTAGGGTTAGTGTTAAGGTTAGGGTTAGACTTATGGAATGGTGATGGCATTTCTCAAGACTAAGGGGAAGGACCTAGTCATGAAGTATTTTATAATCCATAGCCGGAGTGTGTCCACTAGAGGACACAAGAACAGCTCCAGTCAACTGGAAATGAAGACATTGAGTTATGTGACCCACATTCCATCAGGGTAAAAGGCAGAAATGGGGACCATGCTGCAGTTTTATGTGATAGCTCATGACTTGCCAGAGAACTCTGGTTAGGGATTCATGATGGAGCTACACTAGTGCTTGTAGAGTCCCTGCAGTGCCCAGTAGTGACCCTGGGACATAATGCTCTAGATGGTTCTGCTCTTATCTATTGTGTCCAATGTGCCTACTTCTCTCAGTCTTTTCATTCCTTCTTCTCCTTTCCCCTTCGCAAACCCCTGATATTGGGTGGACCAACACAGACATTTCCCTTTCTCTCTGTACATGTCAGGTTTTCTTTCAAAGAGCTGGCCAAGTTGCACATTCATTTTCTCCCCTGGAGTCCTCTCATATCTTGTTGAGTTCCACAGCATGTAAGTGTTATGATGTCAACGAGTTCCTACATGGCTAGTTCTATACTCCCTATGACTTGATCAAGTACCCTCAAACTCAAACTTTCTTTAAGCATAGGCCAATGAATTTATATAATTCTCTGTTATAGGGTGTTTTTTCTTCCTAGTTAGACCCAGAGTGGTCCCTGACATTCCCCGCCCCCTCAAGAGTTTAACTCTAGTGATTGGCCTGGCAGTTAGAAGAGGAGGTAAGAATTCCTTCTGAGTATAGCACCTATCCTTGTCATGGAGGAAGACATTTCTGCAGCATTCTAGCAAAGTGTGTAGCTCAAGGACATGTTCTTCCTGTGGAAAGATGAGATGCTTCACCACCCTGAGAAGTACAGTGGTGGAGAGACAGTCTAAATCCTTAGGAGTGTGTATCTAGATACCTTATTTTACACTCTAGGATACTCTCTCAGGCATTAGCCTTTGCATGATGTACCTGCCTTTGCTGAGTCCTCAAGGTCCCTGGAGCATTGTATTCCTGAGTGCTAAGTTTTCTGCCCCTTGTTCAACTATTCTTAGACACGGAGGTTCTTTGGCTCATATTTATCCAAGTCAACACACAAATATCTCTTTCTCTCTCTGACTGTATGAATTTTGGCATCTATACCCATAGCTGTATATGAGTAGATATTGAGACAAGTCATACTTAGAATCTTTTAAAAGATCACACTGAACAATGCCAAAGGTTAACTTTCTTCATTATTCTAGAAGGATGCTGCTACCAACAAATCTTTTGGTCATTTTTGAGTTAACAAGTTTTTGATACCAATAAAAAAAATACTGAAAAAGAAATCAGGAAAATAGTCCTACTTACAATAGCTTCATGAAAAGCTAGGAATAAACCTAACCAGGGAAATGGAAGCCATTGACAATGAGTATTAGAATACTGAAAGCATAAGACATTAGAAAACACAAGGATTGCTCATGCTGATGGATCAGCAGAATTGATAATGTGAAAATTATCAAACGTGACCTACAAATTTAAGGCAATCACCATTCAAATTCCAATAATATTCTTCACAAGATAGAAGAAAAAAACTGTTTCTAAAATTCATATAGAAGCAGAAAGGACTTTGAATAGTCAGAGCAAAAAAAAACGAATGATAGTAGAATTATCAACATACTGTTGTAATAAAAGCTGGCATGGCTCCAGCATCAAACAGCCAAGGAGACCAAAAGAAGAGAAGACAAACATCTCCATGGCCATAGACACCTGATTTTTGGCCAAAAATATCCTTGAGAGAAAACCAGTCTCATTGGTATGAAATGCTGCACAACTGCATAGTCCTTTGAAGAAGAGTGATGTATAACCTATTTTTTTTTTTACAACCCTATTGCTTGGACAAAAAATCAATTCAAAGTTGACCTAAGACCCTAATGTATGAACATGAGTTAGAAAAGTGAAAGGGAAATTCTCCAAGGTCCGGGCATAGGCAAGGACTTTCGGAATTGGATTCCAATAACTCTGGAAATAAAGCCTAGAACTGACAAATCAGATAGGTGGAAATTCAAAGCTTCTGCACAGCAAAGGAAACCATGGAGTGAAAAGACATCCTACTGAGTGGTAGAAAGTCTTTGCTATCTTACACACAACAGAAGATTAATATCTAGAATATATAAAGAACTCAAAATAAAACCCCTAAATACCAAAAACAGGAAAGGAAAAAAGAAAGCAGAAACCAGTCCAAAAGTGGGCCAATAAGGAGAGAAGGGTCAGCAGCTAAGAGCGCTTACTGCTCTTTCAGAAGCTTAGGTTTGGTTCTCAGCGTCTACACAGCGAACCACAATCATCCATAACTCCTGTTCCAAGGGCTATGATGCCCACTTCTGGCCTCCACAGGCACAGATATGCAAGTAGTATAGTACATCCATGCACATAAAATAAAATAAAAGACATCATTTTTGTTTGTTTGTTTGTTTGTTCATCATGAGAACATAGAGCCTACAGAACCAACTGACCAGGACTTATAGGAACTTGAAAATGAGGGAACCGCTAGGGGTCTGACCTAGGTCCTCTACATATGTGTTATGGCTGAATAGTTATTTGGTGTTCTTGTGGAAATCCTAGTAGTGGGAGCTGGAGCTTTCACGGACTTTGGGTGTGCGTGCGCGTGTGCGTGTGTGTGTGTGTGTGTGTGTGTGTGTGTGTGTGTGTATGTGTGTGTGTATGTGTGTGTGTGTATGTGTGTGTATATGTGTGTGTATATGTGTGTGTGTATGTGTGTGTATGTGTGTGTATGTGTATGTGTATGTGTGTGTATGTGTGTGTATGTGTATGTGTGTGTATGTGTGTGTATGTGTGTGTGTATGTATGTGTGTATGTGTGTGTATGTGTGTGTATGTGTGTGTGTGTGTGTGTGTGTACTCATGCAACCTGTTTCCCCCTACTGGGTTGCCTTGTCCAGCCTTGATAGGATGGAATGTGCCTGGCCTTATTGTAGTTTGTTGTGTCTTGTTTGATTGATTTCCCCAGGAGGCCTGCTCTTTTCTGAGGAGAGGCAAGGGTGGAGGAGATATCTGGAGGAGAGGGATGAGGGGAAAGAGAAGCTGGAGGGGGGGAGGGAGGGAAAACTTCTGTTAGGATGTAATGAGAGATAAATAAATAGCAATAAGTAGAATGAGCTAATAAAATAGACAGTTCTCAAAAGATAAGTACACATTGCCATTAAATGGACAAAACTTGTTCAATATTCTTAGCCATCAGGGAAAAGCAAATTTGACCTTCACTGAATTTCCATGCTATTCCAGAAAGGATGGGTATCGTTAAGACAGCACCAGGTGAGAGTAAGGAAGGGGAGGAGCCTTATGCACTTCCAGCAGGGTGGCAGATTAGCTCAACCACTATGCTAATTACTATGGAGAGTCCCCAAACTCTAAAACAAGAACTGTCATGTGACCCAGCTCTACTACTCACAGGCATACACTGGAAAGACTCCAAGTCATCATACCACAGAGATAGCTGAATATCCATGTTTATTCACAATAGACAAATCATATAATTGGCCAATCTGTCGGTTGACAAAGACATGAATAAGGGAAGCAATACGTAGGCGTCTACATATACACAGCGTTCTTAACTGTGAAGAACAATGAAGTTATATTGATGGCTGGAAAATGGATATAGCTGGAGATCATCACACTATGGAAAAACCACCCAGGTTCATGAGAGAATGCTTTCTCTCATTCTTCGATACTAGATTTGATACAGGTGTATAAAATCATAAAATGATATCTATCTATACAGATAGATAAATGTGCATAAAACATGAAGACAGAAATAAGACTGTCTGGGGGAAGGAAACAGATTAGTAGGTGGCAGGAAAGCGGACAAGGGAATAGTCTCAGGGCATGGACATGGCCAAAATATATGACATCATTAAAAGAAAATGCCTTTAAGTAACACATCATATACATAAATAAATTTTTAATAATGAAACCGACAGCTATATATACTTTTTGTTTCATAGATCTAAAAATGCATAAACGTTTAGGAAACATTAGATGATTAACCCCAGTAGATAGCAATGAACACAATTCTAGAGATTTATGTAAATTTATGTCTAGCTTTACTGAAGTGCATGATGGGGTTAAAAAATAGAACACAGCTTTCAAAATGTGGTATGCATTTGCTGGTGTGAATCCAGATAGGGGCCAGCCCAGTATGAGGAAGGTTGAAGGAGCAAAGCTGAGATTTGCATTAAATGCATTTTCAAATGCTAATGCAAAATGGAAAGCAATGCTTTCCAATCAAACAGAACCCACATAAGAGGCTTATGGAGAAGCGACTGATCAGTCTCCTCTTCCTCTAGCCTAATTGGAGACATTCAGGGGGCCTGTGGAAAACCCTCGACAAGTTTGATTGACAAGGTCTTCCGTGTGATGTTTCTTAGGGCCTTGCCCATCTTTCTCTTTTGCAGCTTTTCTTCCAGCTGTTAGAAAGATGGCCCCCACGTTAGATAGAAGGGCAGTCCAGGTGTGGCTTTGGGGATCCAAATTGATACTACAGCCAAGGGAATTACATGCTGACTGTTTTTCACAGCATTTGAAACTAAAAGATAGGAAGCAAATAACATGAAGTAATTAGATGATGGCTTTTCTATATACCATTTCCTTTCCAGTCACTAACACCAAGAAACACATCCCCATCAACCTTTAGAATCAGATTCTACAATCCAGAATTGAATCACATGATATGATATGATATGGGAAAATGTCTTTTCAATGTAAATGTTAAGATTATCTTCATGTGTTTAAGAACATCTGTAGGTTGAACAATTCCCTTGCTCTCTGAAAATTATTTTGAAAACTATGTATCTATCCTATTTTTTTTCTTTCAGTGCCATCCTGCATTTTTTTTCTTTTAGTGCCAGGCCTTGAACCCAGGGCCTTTCATCAATGATGTCATTTATTTGTTATCCTGCCTACCAAGAAGTCTTTAAACAAAGAAAGGAAACACATATGATACAAAACCACTCAAATTTAATTACATCTCTGAATTTTTAGAACAGTATTTCAATGTTTTCATCATTAAAATTCTTAGAAGGAAAAACAAAACCCTTTGCAATCCAATCACTCCAATCCAACTACTGTGACTTCCTCAGTTCCCTTTGTGTCTTGTCATTTATGTTTTTCTAATTGCCACTGTGTGCATGAGGATGCATAACTGAAGTCGTCTTGACCTTGAGGTAGAAAAGGAGGGCCCAGAAATAACTAACGTATCAACCACATTGGAGTGCTGTCTCTGAATACAATTTATCTGTGCTGTGCTTATCAGAGTATGGAACAAAGGGAAAATGCCAGTTATCAGATATTAAATTGTTTAACGGTCATCCACAGGCCCACCTGAAGAAAGAGATTCAGACTGAGAAGGGTTGCGCCTGACTGTGGAAGATACTGAGAAGAAGCAGGGTGGAACACAAAGAAAGCTACCGCAGTTAAAACAGTTTGTGCACATGGAGGACTGAGGGAAAGTTCCAGGCTCTCGGAAGGTACATGTCCAGAAAAGGCCAAGAAGGCTTCCCAGGACCAGTTGATGCCTGATTTTTTACATCAGCAGTGCTAAATTTAAAATTGTCCAAAATTGTTTTATTTCTGTTTTTCTTTTTTTTTTCCTTTTTTTCCTTTTTTTATTTGATATATTTTTTATTTACATTTCAAATGATTTCCCCTTTTTTAAGTGCAGTCTGTGTGCACAGTCTTAGGCGTAGAATCTGCATGCTTTGTCTATGTCTTGAAAGTATGCTCAACGCCTGCTAGTTGCAGTTAATATATTTGCGCAGCCATACAAGGTCTCCAACTGTTGCTGCGTTTTGAAGCCCTCTGAGGCACAGATGCTCCACCCCAGTGCTGGGCATCGTCACCTAGGTGGAGAAAGGCTCTTCTCTGGGAGGAATCTCTACTATAATTCTCCTTCTAAGTAGTCACCCCAGCTCGCGCTGGGGTTTTCCTGCTGGGAGGAGCTATTCTAAAGCCAACCAGTAAGGGGGCAAATAAAGTTTCTGCAGGCACAGTATGGTGGAGCACCTCCCACTAGACCAGCCCTGGGATTCTTGCACTTACTACTGGGAACTGAGTGCAATGGATCATGGGTTCCTTCTGAGGTAGCAAGAGTAAGAAAAAATAAAATAAAATAAAATAAAATAAAATAAAATAAAATAGGAAGATTTGATAGGCAAATAACTCCAAATAAAGTTTCTTTTAAAAATGTACTTGTATTTTATATATCTGTGTGTGTTCTACCATAGTCCCCACACAGATCTCTCTTATCTTTACCTCTGGGAAGAGCACACAACTACATCTCCTGGAGGAAGATAATGCTATCTAGGATAGATATAGTTTTAAAAAACTGATTCCCAGCACCAACTAACAATTACTGGGCATGCTGAGTGACAAAAATCATCTAGTCAAGAAATCCTAAGAAATTAAATATAACATACAAATAATCCCCAGATGTTGCAGATATTGGCACAAAGAAGCAAGAATCCAAACAATTGTGACTATTGTGTTTTTAAATGTAAGATAGTGTGGGTAAATGGATGAATAGATGGAAAATATTTCACCAGGGAATTAGAATTTACCAAAAGTAAAATTATATAGACATCTTAGAGCTAAAAGGTACAACTGGCCATTCATTGTGAAAATGAAGTAAGAGGTCATAAGCCGGGTTTAAATCCATTTTTTAAGAATTCCAAGTGAAATCTGAAGACAGAAATGAAAAGTGTAGGCGAGCACATTAGAAACATGAGAAATCCAACCAGGAAGTCTAATGTCCTCCTCACTTGTCACTGGGGCCACTAGACATGGAGCAGGGAGAGTGAGGAGGCGGCAGTATTGGGACAGAGGGTGGTTGGCGATGGCTCAGTGAGTTCAGGGGTTCTCAACCTCGGGTCATGACCCATAACGGATATCCTGCATAGCAAATATTTTCATTATGATTAATAGCAGTAGCAAAATTAGTTGTGAAGTAGCAACAAATAATCCTGTGACTGGGGGGTCACCACAACATGAGGAACTGTAGTAAAGGACTGAAGCATTAGGAAAGCTGAGAGTCACTGGTGTAGCTGGAAGAATTCAGCCCAGGAATCTCTCACCTTCAAGATGAGTAACAAAATAAGCTGCATCAGCATAGATGGGAGGAAGTTTGCATACAAGATGGAAAAGGGAGAAAAGTAGATGGGGGGGGGGACATCCTTATTTCAGAAGATCAACAAGAGCAGAGACAGTTGACGTTCTTTGTGATCAGAAGTGACAGAAGCAGGGTCAGTGGGGTCCCATCTTTAAACTGCTGAAAGAAAACAATGATCAATTTAGAAGCCTATGCCACAAGTGGTTTATGGGCTTTCTCTTTCTCACTGTCTCTCTCTCTCTCCCTCCCTCTGTCTCTCCCTCTGTGTGTGTGTGTGTGTGTGAGTGTGTGTGTGAGTGTGTGTGTGAGTGTGTGTGTGTGAGTGATATATATATATATATATATATATATATATATATATATATATGTATATATATATATATATATATATATATATATGTATATATATATATATAGAGAGAGAGAGAGAGAGAGAGGGGGGAGAGATATGCAGGGTATCAAACAAGGATCTCATGTATGTTAGGCAGTCACTACCATTGAGCTACACAAACATCTGTAGCTCTTAAGAGTAATTTCTTAGTTTACAGGAAGGAACTGCTGAGAGACATAGACCCCCCTAAGTCAAGCAACTGCTGGGTTCTTGGTCTCTTGGTCTGAGACAGCCATTGTCACAGTGCATCCACTGTGTTGTGTAAGCCAACCTAAGAAGACACCCTTTGACATACATTCATTCTATTGGTTCTGTGTCTATAAACAATGTTGACTGATACTGTCAACAAGTGTATTTAGAATGATTCATTTAATAATGTTTTGGATTAATGGACCATATATGACCATTATAAGAGAGATGAGAACTTCCTTCTGCAGCACGACATTGCTTGTGTTTGTGGCAATGCCTGTGCAAAGGAAACAAAAGAAATCATATCAAAATGTATCTCCTGTTATTATACACTCTATACAGCTGTTGGCAATGGCAATCAGCCACTCACTATGTTGCGGGATATGTATTTCCATAACTTTATCATTATCATTTTAGAACATACTTCTACTTACAAACTGTTTACTATAGAGTGGGATGTATGTGCCAGCACCAGCTTTATGGTGCCATGGCTCCAACACTTCTTCTTCACTCGTTTATTTGTTTGTGGGGGCTGGGCATGCCACAGCACACACGTGGGAGTGAGAGGACAATTTGTGGGAGATGGATTCTCTTTCCATCTTGTGGATTCTAGGGATCAAGCTCAGATCCTCAGGCTTGGTAGCAAATGTGTTTCTAAGTCCATGGTTCTCATCCCGCATAATAATTTTCACCCTTTAATACAGTTCCTCATGTCACAGTGACCAACCCCATAAATTTATTTTAGTTGCTACTTCATACATGTAATTTTGCTACTGTTATGAATCATAATGTAAATACTTTGGGGATATGTGTTTGCCAAAGAGGTCATGACTCACAGGTTGAGAACCTCTGCTCAAAGTCATCTTATGAGACATGTTTTGTTCATTTCTTAGTGGCAGCAAGGCAACCTCAAGGGACTGACTATATCATCTAGGTTTGTGTAAATGTTTCTCATGATGCTGACATTCCAGAGAAAACAAGTAAGGACATGTCTCGTGCATAATCCCTGCTTTTAAACACCGTATGACTGTAGCTTAAGAAGAATTATAGTTATCCTAAGCTTTGACCAGTGATTGTCGTCGTAGGAGACAGAAGTGGACTGTGGGAATGTGAATACATGGAAACCACACTGAAAGAGATTTTCACCTTCATCTTATCTTTCAAAGAAATCTGTTAACATTTCTATGGATCCTTTACATCTTGTTTCAATCTGTTTCAAGATCAGCACATGTTGTACGGTCTCCAAAAGCAATAGTTCTCACGCTGAGAATATGTAATACATCCTTCCGCCCAAGTCCTGGTTTCTGAGGACAAAGACGCAAAGGCAACGGTGCACACACAAAAGTGTCCCATTCGCAATAAAAACAAGTATTCCAAAGATAATCTGTTTTCTAAAATACGCTTGGAAAAGAAGCACATTGTTAGTGATTATAGCATAAGCTAGGGACATTTAAACAAATCGCTGTTTGCCCACATAGCAGAGGTTTTTCTCTGTTCCTTCACCGCTCTAAGATGGAAACCACCAAATGGATTCTCCTTAGGGTAATCTTTTCCCTGGGAATATGTCCAGACTTCATTGCTTTGTCTTCCCACGGTGCCATTTCTTTCTCTTCTTGTTCTTTTCTAGTTATTTAGCCTGCCAGGGTCCAGTGGCAGACACTGTCATCTACAAAGTGCAAGCCTTACAACTGCCACAGAAAGTCCCACACTGGGTAAAACTGCTTCACAGTTTTGTGTTTGGTTGTATTTGTAGGTGTACTGGAGCACACATGACCTGTGAACTATGAGTTGGGCACACCTGAGGGTAGCAGACCCTCCTACCCTTTCTCCTGAGTCAGTCCTATCGAGGGTCTTAATATATTTGTACCTATATTAGCAAAATGCCATTTAAAAAATATTCTGAACACCAGAAGCTTGTTTCTCACAGGATAAGAAGTCCAAGACCTAGCCACGGATAGATTCGGTGTCTAGTAAATGCCTGCTTACTAGTAAGAGAGTCTTCTTCTGTGACCTTTTTATGTTTTTATTTTTTATAATTTTTGAGATCACAATGTAATTATATTTTCCCCTTCCCTTTCCTCCCCACAAACTCTCCCATATACCCCATCCCTGCTCACTTTCAAATTCATGGCCTCATTTTTATTAATTGTTATTGCATGTATATATATATATATATATATATATATATATATATATATGTACATGTATATTCCTAAATACAACCTGTTCGGTCCATACAATGTTCTGTGTATGCATGTTCTCAGGGCTGACACCCAGTTAGTGTGTTCTTCCCTAGGGAAGACCACCTCTCCCCCTCCCAGCTTACCTCGGTTACTATGGTTCTTGGTGTAGAGTCGAGGCCTTACAGACTTTACCCGTCTAGGTTGCACTTCTGCTGAGGTCCTCCTCGGCCAGCTCCTGTCAGGCAGTCATGTTGCTGGGACATAATGAGTGGAACCTCTGACGCTTGGAGATAATCTCACAGCAAACTCCCGAATCCTCTGGCTCCTACAACCTTTCCTCCCTAACTTCCTCAATGTTCCCTGAGCCTTGGGTGAGGGAGTGTTTTGTAGATGTATCCACTGGGCCTCGGCTCCACAACAATGCATTTTGATTGGTTGTGGTTTTCTGTTGTGGTCTCTTGTCTGATACAAAGACAAGTTTTCTTGCTGAGGGGTGAAGACTACAGCTATCTGTGAGTATGAAGACAAATGTTTAAAAGTGTCATTAGGGATGATTAGTGGATGTAGATTCTTCCCCAATCACCATGACTTCACTAGCACTGAGTAGTTAGCTAGGGTTTGAGTACAAGGCATGACTTCACCCTTGTCCAATTAGAGAGCTGTCAGTTACTGTCAAGGTGTGCATGCCATCACTACACCCTCAGTGGCAGTGTGCCACACTGGGCATTGATGTGGTCCATGGGCATCACAGCTGGCTAGGACTGGTGCTTATCTTCCTCCTTGGGGGGCTTTTGTGGCACCTTTTGGCTAGTCCCCAAAAGGTACAACTTAAGGGTCTCTGCGACATGTTTCTGAAGTGTACGGTGTCCTTTGAGGAGTAACCAAGAGCAGCAGCGTAGACTATGTGTCACGGGAGTCTCTTGGAAAGTCCTGGCCAACATCCTAAAAAAGGATTCTCCTGCACGGCATTGGGGTTTTCGTTAGGCAATCTTTGGCTCTTAAAAAGGACCACCATCAGCCCAGATAAGTTCATTAAAACATAAATGTATATTTACACATGGAATTACATTTATTAAAGAGGTCTTTTTGTTGTTTGTTTGTTTTTTGTATTTTCGAGACAGAGTTTCTCTGTGTAGCCCTGGCTGTCCTCGAACTCACTCTGTAGACCAGGGTGGCCTTGAATTCAGAAATCTACCTGCCTCTGCCTCCCAAGTGCTGGGATTAAAGGCGTGCGCCACCACTGCCGGTTAAAGAGTTTTTAAAATGTAAATAATTAGTAGTATAATTCCTTATGGTCCTTTCAAACATTCTTCCTCTTATTTTTCCTACTTCCCTCCGTCCTCTCTCTAAAGGCCATTTCCCAGTTCCCTGTTTAGATGCTGCGCCTTGCTATTCCCCTCCCAATTTCTCTCCAGCCCCTGTCCTAGCAGCAGTCCCATTTTACTTTGCTGATTTCTGTACTTCCAACAGCCTATGTAGCCACACCTGAAGATTCAGATCTGGGAGCCTCCGGAAAGAGAACATATGACATTTGTCTTCCCCGGTTTGGGTACCTCACTCCATACGATCTTTTCTACTTCTACCAATTTACTTTCAAAGTTCAGGATTTCATTTCCTTATAGCTAAATAGTGTTCCATATGGTGCGTGTGCCATATGGTGCGTGTGCCGCGTTTTCACCATCCTCTCATCGGCTTCAGGAAATGTTAATGGTTTCCATTTCCTAGTTGTTGTGAATAGAGCAGCAAAGAACAGGGCAGATCCAGTACCTATGGGGTGGGGCACTGCATCTTTGGGTGTACACCAAGGAGTGGTCTAGCTGGGCCTCACAGTAAACGATAGATCTATTCTTAGCTTTTTTGAGTATTCTCCACACTGATTTCCATAGAGGCTGAAACAGTTTGCAATCCCTCCAATAATGACTGAGGGTTCCCTTCCCTCACCCCCAACCCCACCATCTCTCCCTCCCCCTCCCCCACCCCCTCCAGCACTTGTTGCTGATTGTTCTGCTGATCTTGGCCATCCTCAATGGAGTAGGATGAAATCACAAAGTTGTTTTAATTTGTATTTCTTTAATAATTAGGAATGATGAATATTATTTCTTAGCCAATTTTTCCCCTTCTTTTGATAACTCTATTCAGGTCCCAGGCTAGTTTTCTTTCTTTCTTTCTTTCTTTCTTTCTTTCTTTCTTTCTTTCTTTCTTTCTTTCTTTCTTTCTTTACTTACTTACTTATTTATTTGAATGGATCATTTGCCTTTTTGACCCTTGGCTTATTTGTTGGTTTTTGAGTTCTTTATATGTTCTGGATATTAATCTTCTGTCGGATGTGTAGCTGATAATGATTCTCCCCCATTCCTTGGCTCCCTCTTCACCTAGCTGATTGCTTCTTTAGCTGTGCAGATCCTTTTTTTTTTTTTTAAATGAAGTCCCATTTGTCAACTGTTGGCCTTAATTCTTGGCAAACAGCGTCCTGTGTCCTGTGTAGGAAGTCCTTGCCTGCACCTGTCCACCCAGGCCCTCACTGCCTGTGCTCTCTTCTAGCAGTCTCAGTGTGTGAAGGTTCACGGTTAGGCCTTTGGTCCATGTGGAGTTATGTTTCTCTGAAGGTGATAGGTTCAGGTCGAGTTCCATTCTTCTGCTAGTGAACATTATGTTGAAGACACTTATTTCTTCAGTTCATGTTTTTGATGTCCTTGTCAAATATTAAATGGCTGAAATTGTGTCTGCTCACGTTTGAGTCTTTGATCTTGATCCTTTGTTCTAGGTGCCTATTTTTGTGCCAGGGATGTGTTGTCTTTATAACTTATGCGACATATCTTAACATCTGGGATTGTAATCCCTCCAGCATTGTTTTGCTCAGAAATGTTTTGGCTATCCTGGATCTTTTGTGGCTCCACGTGAAGTTTAGGATTTTTTTTTCTATTTATGTGAAGAATGAGATGGAGATTTTGATTGGGATTGAATTGTGTTTGCTTACAGACAGTTCAGCTAGGCTCCTCCCAACAGCTACCTAGCAATAACTTTGCGTGTCATCACCTGCCGCCATTTCTACCTAAGCCATTGCCAGGTGCGGGTGTCCTGGCAGTGTGTGAGAGGACTGCTTGCTATACCAGCTGCTCCCGTCCTTCTCTCTCTCATCCCCCACCTCCCATTCTCTTTCTCCCTGCCTCCCACCATCTCTCCTTCCCCTTCCCACCCTTCCCCTCATCCTCTCCCCCCTCCCCTCCCTCTCCCCATGAGTTCCCAGCTGGCCTCTCTTCCTCTCTTTCTTTTTTGCCCTTTTCTGTCCCCACTTCTCTGCCCTCATAGCTCTGCCCGTCTGTCTGTCTGTCTGTCCCTACCCCTTCTCCAGGTCCCCCCCTTTCCTAAATAACTCCCCCTATAGCAGGTCTGTCTCATGGTGTGATTTCTCAGGGGACAATTTGGCATGGGCCTGTCAGGTACCCCTTATCCCTGCCACTGTCAACCCCATAACATTATATTTCATTACACATTGAATCTGTAAATGATTCTGGGTAGAATAGTCTTTTTCCGACTTAATCTTAAATCTACAAGTTCATGAGCATGGGATGTCTTTCCAGGTCCCAATGTAGTATCTCTTCCTTCAGAGGCTTGGAGTTTTCATTATAGAGGTCCTTCACTTCCTTGGTTAGGTTTATCCCTAGAAATTTAATTTCTTTGAGGCCATTGTGAATGGAGTGTGTCCACAATCTCCTTCTCTGTATGTTTGTTGGTGATGTATAGAACAACTGTTGACTTATGCAAGTTGATTCTATATGCTGACACATTGCTGAATTTGTTTATCATTTCTAGGAGTTAGAAATTTTCTAGAGAATCATTATCAGCTACACATCTGACAGAAGGTTAATATCCAGAATTGATTCCATATCATTCTGATAGAATTTTGATCTCAAACATATAGTATGATACCATTTGCAAACAAGGATAGTCTGACTCTTTATTTTGCTTTAATTTCCTTCTCTTGCCTTAGTGCTCCAGCTAGAACTTCAAGTGTAACGTTGGCAAGAAGTAGGTGTGGTGAACATACCTGTCCATTCCTGGCCCCCTGGAACTGCTTCAAGCTTTTCTCTATTCAGGATGATGTTGACTGAGGGCATCTTGTGTGTAGCTGTTCCCTCCAGCCTTGCATGCTCTAGGGACTTCATCTTGAAAGTGTATAGGAATGGACCGATCAGGAAAACAGAAACTAAACAGGGAGACAGTGAAACTAATTGAAGCTTTGAACCAATTGGAGTTAACAGATATATATAGAACTTTTCATCCCAAAGCAAAAAAATATACCTTTTCCTCAGCACCTCATGGTACCTTCTCCAAGATAGATCATATAGTTGGTCACAAGACAGACCTCAACAAATATAAGAAGATTGAAATAATCGCATGCCTCCTATCAGATCACTATGGAGTAAAAGTGGTCTTTAATAACAGTAAAAACAACAGAAAGCCCACATACACATGGAAACTGAACAATACTCTACTCAATGATACCTTGGTCAAGGAAGAAATAAAGAAAGAAATCAAAGATTTCTTAGAATTTAATGAAAATGAAGGCACAACATACACAAATCTATGGGACACAATGAAAGCAGTGCTAAAAGGAAAACTCATAGCTTTGAGTGCCTCCAAAAAGAAATTCGAGAGAGCATACACTAGAAGATTAACGGAACAACTGAAAGCCCTGGAACAAGAAGAAGCTAATTCACCCAGGAGGAGAAGAAGACAGGAAATCATCAAACTCAGGGCTGAAATCAATCAAGTAGAAACCAAGAGAACCATACAAAGAATCAACAAAACCAAAAGCTGGTTCTTTGAAAAAATCAACAAGATAGATAAACCCTTAGCCAGACTAACCAAAGGGCACAGAGAAAGTATCCAAATTAACAAAACGGAGATATTACAACAGAAACCGAGGGAATTCAAAAAAAATCATCAGATCCTACTACAAAAACTGTGCTCAACACAACTGGAGAATCTGGAGGAAATGGACATTTTCTTAGACAGATACCAATTACCAAAATTAAACCAGGATCAAATAGACCATCTAAACAGACCCATAACCCCTAAAGAAATAGAAGGGGTCAGAGATAGACTTCCGACCAAAAAAAGCACAGGACCAGATGGTTTCAGTGAAGAATTCTATCAGACCTTCAAAGAAGACTTAACACCAATACTCTTAAAACTTTTCCACCAAATAGAAACAGAAGGAACACTACCCAACTTCTTCTTCGAAGCCACTATTACGCTGATACCAAAACCACACAAAGATCCAACTAAGAAAGAGAATTTCAGGCCAGTTGATGCAGTATTGATGCAAAAATACTCAATAAAATTCTTGCCCACCGAATCCAAGAACACATAAAAAACAATCATCCACCATGATCAAGTAGGCTTCATCCCAGGGATGCAGGGATGGTTCAATATAAGGAAATCCACAAATGCTATCCACTACATAAACAAACTCAAAGAAAAAAAGCACATGATCATTTCATTAGATGCTGAAAAAGCATTTGACAAAATTCAGCATCCTTTCATGCTAAAAGTCTTGGAAAGGACAGGAATTCAAAGCCCATATCTAAACATACTAAAAGCAATATACAGCAAACCGGTAGCCAACATCAAACTAAATGGAGAGAAACTTGAAGCAATCCCACTAAAATCAGTGACTAGACAAGGCTGCCCCCTCTCTCCATATCTTTTCAATATAGTTCTTGAAGTCCTAGCTAGAGCAATTAGACAACATAAGGAGGTCAAAGGTATACAAATTGGAAAGGAAGAAGTCAAATTATCACTATTTGCAGATGATATGATTGTATAGTTAAGTGACCCTAAAAACTCTACTAGAGAACTCCTAAAGCTGATAAACAACTTCAGCAAAGTGGCTGGCTACAAAATCAATGCAAGCAAATCAGTAGCCTTTATATATTCAAAGGATAAGCAGACTGAGAAAGAAATTAGGGAAATGACTCCCTTCACAATAGCTACAAACAGCATAAAGTATCTTGGGGTGACTCTAACCAAACAAGTGAAAGACCTATATGACAAGAACTTCAGATCTCTGAAGAAGGAAATTGAAGAAGATCTCAGAAAATGGAAAAATCTTCCATGCTCGTGGATTGGCAGGATTAATATAGTTAAAATGGCCATCTTGCCAAAGGCAATCTACAGATTCAATGCTATCCCCATAAAAATCCCAACCCAGCTCTTCATAGAGCTAGAAAGAGCAATTCTCAAATTCATCTGGAATAACAAAAAACCCAGGATAGCTAAAACTATTCTCAAAAGTAAAAGAACTTCAGGGGGATTCAGTATCCCAGACTTTAAACTTTACTACAGAGCAATAGTGAGAAAAACCGCATGGTATTGGTACAATATCAGGCAAGTGGATCAATGGAATAGGATTGAAGACCCAGAAATGAACCAACACACCTATGGTCACTTGATCTTCGACAAAGGAGATGAAAGCATCCAGTGGAAAAAAGAGAGTCTTTTCAACAAATGGTGCTGGTTCACTTGGAGGTCAGCATGCAGAAGAATGCAAATCGATCCATTCTTATCTCCTTGTACTAAGCTCAACTCCAAATGGATCAAGGACCTCCACATAAAACCTGACACACTGAAACTAATCAAAAAGAAACTGGGGTCCCTGGAGGACATGGGCACAGGGGAAAAGTTCCTGAATAGAACACCAATAGCCTATGCTCTAAGATCAAGAATTGACAAATGGGACCTCATAAAACTATAAAGTTTCTGTAAGGCAAAGGACACCGTCAAAAGGACAAAACGTCAACCAACAGATTGGGAAAGGATCTTCACCAACCCTAAATCCGACAGAGGGCTAATATCTAATATATACAAAGAACTCAAGAAAGTAGAGCCCAGAGAACCAAATAACCCCATTAAAATGTGGGGTACAGAGCTAAACAAAGAATTTTCACATGAAGAACTTGGGAGAGCTGAGAAACACCTTAAGAAATGTTCAACATCATTAGTCATTAGGGAAATGCAAATCAAAACAGCCCTGAGATTTCACCTCACACCAGTCAGAATGGCTAAGGTCAAAAACTCAGGAGACAGCAGGTGTTGACGAGGATGTGGAGTAAGAGGAACACTCCTCCACTGTTGGTGGGATTGCAAGATGGTGCAACCACTTTGGAAATCAGTCTGGCAGTTCCTCAGAAAACTGGGCATGACACTTCCTGAGGACCCTGTTATACCACTCCTGGGCATATATCCAGAGTATTCTTCAGCATGCAATAAGGACACATGCTCCACTATGTTCATAGCAGCCCTATTTGTAGTAGCCAGAAGCTGGAAAGAACCTAGGTGTCCTTCAACGGAGGAATGGATACAAAAAATGTGGTATATTTACACAATGGAGTACTATTTAGCCATTAGAAACAATGAATTCATGAAATTCTTGGACAAATGGATGGAGCTGGAGAACATCATACTAAGTGAGGTAACCCAGTCTCAAAAGATCAATCATGGTATGCACTCACTGATAAGTGGATATTAGCCTAGAAACTTTGAATACCCAAGACATAATCCACAAATTAAATGATGTCCCAAAAGAATGGAGGAATGGCCCCTGGATCTGGAAAGACTCAGTGCAAGAGTATAGGGGAATTCCAGAACAGGGAAGCGGGAAGGGGTAGATGGAGGAACAAGGGGAGGGAAGAGGGCTTATAGGACTTGCGGGGAGTGGGGACCCAGAAAAGGGGAAATCATTTGAAATGTAGATAAAACAATATATCAATTAAAAAAAAAAGAACAGAAACTCAAGAGGGGAAGGTGGAAATGGGACGCTACTGGAGAGATGGGGCGCCCTGTGAGGACGTTGCAGCCTGCTCAGAATGGCTCTAGAAACTCTAGCTCAAGCATCTCTTTGGACAAAGCAATCTGGGAGCAGTCCTGGAGAAAGTAGACATGGCTGGTGGGAACGTGTTAGGGCTATGTAGTGTCTTAGGGTCTCCTAGCAAAAACGGATTGGGTGATGGTTTTCCACCAAGGCTTGAGGACTTTATGTAGTAGTCAAATGGGAATCAGTCTGTTTACAGACATCAGTACGCAGACCACCTTAAGTAGTCAAATTGTAATGTAAATAATTGTACTTAGACCTGCTCGCCATTGTAGCATATTTTGTTGTAAATAGCCACCTGTCTGGAAGTCCATGTTCATGTGTTTGTCTTCATGTGAACTTTACATGCTTTCCTCTGTCTCTACACAATGAGAAGATACGCCTCGTTCCTTCACACTCACACGGGGCTTTGTTTGACTGTGTTTGGCAAATATTTGCATCTTGAATGGAGATTGTGATGTCAGCTTTTAAAATTACCCCACCTCAAATAAAACCCATCTCATAATTAAAAAAAAAAAAAAAAGAAAGTGTATAGGATTTTGCCAAGGGCTTTTTCTGCATCTATTGAGATGATAATCTGATTTTACACTTTAAGTCCATTTATGTAGTTTATTATATTTATTGACTTACATGTGTTGACCAATCCCTGTAACTCAGGGATAAAGCCAAATTAGTCATGGTAGATAATCTTTTTAATGTATATCTATATTCTGTTTGCAAGTATTTTATTGAGTATTTTTGAGTCTATGTACATCAGAGATATTGTTGGCCTGTTGTAGCTTTCTTTTCTTTTTCTTTTAATTTTCTTTGTTTCTATTTTTTCTTTTTAATTTGTTTTGGTTGTTGTGTCTTTACATGGTTTGTATATTAGAGTAATACTGGCTTTGTACAAGTTTGGAGTGTATGTTTCTTTTTTCTTCCTCCCTTCCTTCTTTTCTTCCTTCCTTTCTTTCTTTTTTGAATAGTTAAGAAAGACAGACTGAATCTTTGAATGTCTGGTATAATTCTTCTGTGAATCCATCTGGCCATAAACTTTTATTTTTACAGCTGAAAAGTTTTTTATTATTATTTCAATCTCATATGCTACAGACCTATTTAGGTTGTTGACTTCTTCTTGGTTTAATTTTGGTGGTTTGGATGACTCTGGAAATTCATAGGTTTTCTAGCTTACAGGAGCACAGGTTTTAAAATATTTCCTGATTATATCCTGAGTTTCTTTGGTGTCTGTTATGTTTCCCTGTTAATTTCCGACTCTGTTAACTTGGATCCTCTAAGGTCTGTTATCTTGTTTATTTTATCAAAGAATCAGCTCTGAGATTTGCTGATTCTTTGTGTTCTTCATTTCTATTTTGTTGATTTCTACTCTGTGTTTTAGAGTTTTAGTGTCTTTTTCTTTTTTCTTTCGTTTTTTTTAAACCATCAGCTGGGCTTGGATTGATTTATTTCTCTTTTTTCCAACCTGTTCAGTTACATCCTTAAGATATTTATTTGTGCGCTTTCTGATTTTTAATGTAGGCATATGGGCTATGAATTTCCCCTACAGCTTTTAGTAGGTCCCAAAGGCTTTGTTGAGTTGTGTTTTCATTTTCATTTAGTTGAAGATATTAATTTTTTACTTCTTTCTTGATTTCTACTTTGATCTATTCATCATTTAATAATGAGCTCTTTAATCTCCATGAGTTTTATTGCATTGTGCTAAGATAGGATGCAAGTAGAGATTTCAATCTTTTTTTTTGTAAAGATATGTTTAGAGTCCTAGGATTTGGTCTATTTTTTTTAATCTTCCTTGTGCTGAGTAGAATGTGTTTTCTTTGGTGTTTGGGTAGAATATTCTGTTAAGTACATATAGTTGCTGTGTATTGTCAGTTAATTCTGATGTTTCTCCATTCTTTTTGGTGCTCTGTGTGCTTCTTGTGTATATGTGGGTATATATTCCCCTAGTTTGAGAAAGTTTTCGTCTATGAGCTTGTTAAAGTTCTAGTCCATGTTAAGCCATTGATTTGATGCCTGTAATCCAGTCCCCCTTCCCACAACGCTCTCTCTCTCTCCCTCCCTCCCTCCCTCCTTCCTCTCTCTCTCTCTCTCTCTCTCTCTCTCTCTCTCTCTTTCTCTCTCTCTGTGTGTGTGTGTGTGTGTGTGTGTGTGTGTGAACTTTACTTGTTCCTTGCTTATTTGGTCTAGATCTTCTATCTTATTTTTGAGACCAGATTAATGAGTTAAGAGTTACCTTGAACACAGGTTTCTTTGTATGAGTAAGTTTGGGAGCTGGCCTAGCTCCTTTTATGACAACTTGCATAAGCTGAAAGGAGACCTCAACTGAGAAAATGTTTTCATAAGATGGGCCTGTAGGCAAGCCTCTAGAATACTTTCTTAATTACTCATTGATCGGGGAAAGCCCACCCATGCGGGCGGTACCATCCTGGGCTAGCGGGTCTGGGTTCTACAAGAAAGCAGGCTAAACAAGTCATGAGGTAAGTTAGCAAGCAGCACTCCTTTGTGCCTCCACATTAGCTCTTGCCTCCAGGTTCCTGCCAGGTTTCAGTTCTGCCCTGGCTTCCTTCAGTGGATTGTGACTTGGGATATGTAAGCCAAAAAACCCTTTCCTCCACAAACTGATTTTGGTCACGGTGTTTCATTATAGTAATAATAACCCTAACCAAGACAGGGCCCATGCTCTGCATCTTTCCATGTGATGCCCTATGCTGTTTGGTGACCTTGCCAGCACAAAGGTTACCATACCATTGACTAAGAGCCATGAGCTAAATGGTTTTTGTTTTTAAATTCATCTACTATTAGCAACAGAAAAAAAAAGATCAAGCTGTACACTATGAAGTATACATCATTAAATCATTAGTTATATGCATGATTTTATACGAGGTTTAAAGAAACCATTCAAACAATATACATCCCCCCCAAAGACAAATTTAACACTGTAGTTGTTATGATTCTGCCTAACCACAATTACCTGATAATAGCCAGATATGCCCCTCCCCACTGCTACCTAGCTACAGCCAGGTAGGGCTGGCCTACTATAAAGGGGGCTGCTCACCCCCTCCTCTCTCCTCTTATCTCTTACCTCTCCTACCTCTCTGGTCCCTCTACATGGCCGGCAAGGTCTTGCTATTCCTGGAATTACTAACTGCATTAAAAAGAATCAGTTCAAATCCCTGAGGGTGAAGCTCAGAGGTAAATGACTTTCCTAACATGTGCAAGGCCCTCCCTCAGTTCAACCCCAGTACCACAAGAACAAGGAGGGTCCTACCTCTCTGGTGCCTACAATCTGTATCTGGTCCCTAGGGGAAGGGATGCCTCAGCATGGGCCCGCTGAGACATCCCCTTCCCCCACACCACCGTATATCATATTCTCTAACCTCTTACTCTTTTTATGATCACAACAGGAGTTGTCTGCTGGAACCAACGCTTTCATCTTTAAGTATTTCAGAAATTTAAGGTTAGTTTTAAGCTCTCAATGCCTTCCTCTTTCCAGTTTTGAAATATTATGGTAAGTTGGATTTTCAATATTTAATGTTCTGTAAATAAATAAAATGGTGATCTATAGCCCAGATAGTAACTACAACTGATGATGGGGCAACAAACAAAATGTATACATCAAAATCATATTCTGTAACTGGGAAATGAGACTCATTCATTAAAAACCATATAACAGCAATACAAAATCCACTAACTGTCAAATGCAGAAGAGAATAAAGATTCCCTTGCTCTCACAATAGCTATAAGAATTTTCAAGGTGTCTACAAAGAACAAAATGATTAGGTGTCTTGTGCACTATAGATAGCATCCCCTGGAAATATTACAGTATCCTGATGGATTGCTTTAAGTTACAGTCACAGTTCTGGTGTAAAGTTTGTAAGAGGTACATTTAAATTGTTAACATAAATATAATAATATTATGAATATTTCACAAATAACTATCAATTATGAAATCAGTAGGGTGGAATTAAATCAACCTATTAAAATCAAGCAGCTAATACTTTAAAATGCTATTTTAGAAAGGTGTAGGTATGGGCTATATGTTATAAAAATCCTGTGTGCATGTAGGTTTATTCACATAGGGAGACACCGAAAAGGTACATTATGAACTTGGTTTAAGCTTCATGCATAACTAGAATATATTAACAGAGTCACATCCACATGTGTCATCTTCTTGTGCCTTCTGAAGCGCCCACTGTATTGACGCAAGCCCTAAGGCCAGCATGCTTTGTTGTTCCTGTTTGCTTTGTTTTCTTGTGGTACTGGGGTTGAACTGAGGGAGGGCCTTGCACATGTTAGGGAAGTGATTTACCTCTGACCTTCACCCTCAGGGATTTGAACTGATTCTTTTTAATGCAGTTAGTAATTCCAGGAATAGCAAGACCTTGCTGGTCATGCATAAGATCACAAATACTGAGACTCGATTTGCCTTCTTAAAAAATGGCCTTTTCATTTGCCATAAAAGAAATGGAGGGCACGACTGGTGGCCTTTCAACAAGAATCAGAACAGTAGCAGCTGACTGGACAAGTTATCACTATCAACACCAGGTATGACAGCTGAAAGGCGAGAAGACAGCGTCATTGTTGGTGGCTTGATGCAGTAGTTACAGATATATTAGATCACAGGCTTTTAATAGTCTGCATTATGAAAGGCATGAAAAAGGAGGCTTAAGGACCCTCAGTTTCTTACTGAAATGTTGTGGCTTTTCTCAAGAGCCAGGCATAACCAAAGTCCTTCGAAGTTCTCAGCCACGAGCAGTGCAGCTTTGCCGACTCTGAGTGAGATACTCTTTTTTTTTCTTTTTTCTTTTTAAATTAGGTATATTCTTTATTTACATTTCAAATGTTGTCCCCTTTCCTGGTTCCCCCTCCCCGAAAAATCCCACAAGCAAACTCCCCTTCCCCAATCAACCCTCCCCCACTTCCCTGTCCTGGTATTCCTCTACACTATGGCATCAAGTCTTTCCAGGACCAAGGGCCTCTCCTCCCTTTGGTGTCTAACAAGACCGTCCTCTGCTGCCTATGTGTCTGGAGCCATGGGTAACTCCATGTGTACTCTTTGGTTGATGGTTTTGTCGCTGGGAGCTCTGGGAGTACTGGGTGACTCTTACTGTTGTTCCTCCTGTGGCACTGCAAATCCCTTCAGCTCCTTGGGTCCTTTCTCTAGCTCCTCCATTGGCATCCCTGTGATCACTTCAATGGCTGGCTGAGAGTGTCCCCCTCTGTATTTGTCATGCACTAGGTAGAGCCTTCCAGGTGATAGCTCTATCTGGCTCTGGTCAGTCAGCTCTTGTAGGCGTCCACAATAGTGTCTGGGTTTTGTAACTGTATATAGGATGCATACCTGGTGAGTCACTGTGTTATATATGTTGGTATCTTATTGTCTTTTTTAACATTGGACCACCTTAATAACAAATTCCCAGTTCCTTTTAATTAGCCTTCTTATTGATTGAGTTGTTGTTGTTGCTGTTATGTGTGTGTTATTGAGTTTTGAAAAGTTGTTAACTATTCCTCATGAAAATATTCTTATCAGAAATATAACTGTGTAAGTTAGTCTACTCCTTTATTTTAGTTATTTCTTTGAATATCAGAAATATCTAAACACTTCATCTTAGTGTTTCTCAAACCTTTGTGTGCATCTCAGCACCTCTGGGGTCAAGTACTTGGACTGGGAACACACCTTTTGCATTCCTGACAGGTCTTTGGAAATTTGATGGCTGTTTTCCTTGAGACCACTTTGGAGATCTGTTGGTCTAGATCTGGGTTTGTCAACCTTGATCCTTCCTTGACATTTAGGGTCTGATAATTCCTTTTTTTCCAGGGGTTGTGGTATACTGTAAGAAATTAGGCAGCATCTGGACACTCCCTATTATAGACCAGAACCCCTTCCCTCTGAGTTATGACAGTTAAACAAACTATAGACATTGCCAAATATTTGCTCAGAGGCAAAACTTTGATAATGTTCCCTTGAGAACTACTGAGTCATACCCATGTCTCTTAACTTTTCTACCCTCTGGAATCAGATGAGAAACTTTAAAAAATGATAGACTTCCATCTTTAAATGGTCAAATGCAACTTCCCTGGAATGGGGCCTAGGAATCAGGACTCCAAACTTAAACCTTAGATCATGTGTGATCACTGAGAAGCCTTGGTTGAGAAGTCTAGGTCTACAATCTGGAAGAGCATAGAAGACATGGAAGAACCGTAGACTTCCAGAAGAACATGGAGAAATGACAAACAACCAGTGTCCTTATAGTCTGAAAGGCTCAGGCCCAGTGTACATCGATTCCATCAACTCTGTGGGAATCTTCCTGTGATTCTTAACTGTTCCCTGTAAGCACTGTGAAGGAAGTCCCTTCTTCAAGTTCAATTATAAAAGATCAAAAAACTTGTTGAAGAATTTAACTTAATTTTTCAATATAACCTTAATGACTTTAATAGTCATAATCCTGCAATAAAGGATAATATATTTCTAGTATATATAAAATAAAGTCTTATTAAATTTTTAGCAGACTATACATGATTCAACTTGATGTGGGCAAGACTCTGATCCCTGGTTAACCCTAGTACTGTCACCAATTGTCTTGGGGACCTTGGGCAAGCTACCCAGTCTTTCCGTTTTGGTTAAACAGAAGAGTCACTAAATATCTTCTAGAAATACCTTAAAATCATGAACAAATCATCTTTCCTCATCCCATAAAGAGTTAGATTCAGAAAGGAAGACAAATGGTCTGTCACTGAGAAGAGCAACAGTCCTAACAAAAAGTTTATTTCTAGGCCAAAAGGGGGTTAAAAACAACCATCATATGTAAACAGACATCATATGCATACATATTAATTGTCTTACAGAATAAAACTCAAGGAACTTAAGGAACAAAGCAGAACCATGCACACCAAAATACAAACTATGCAAAAAGAGTTTATCCAATTTTAAAAGAAAGCTTCAGATCCCCTGGAACTGGAGTTACAGCTTCAGATCCCTTGGAACTAGAGTTACAGCTTCAGATCCCCTGGAACTGGAGTTACAGATTCAGATCCCCTGGAACTGGAGGTACAGCTTCAGATCCCCTGGAACTGGAGGTACAGCTTCAGATCCCCTGGAACTGGAGGTACAGCTTCAGATCCCCTGGAACTAGAGTTACAGCTTCAGATCCCCTGGAGCTGGAGTTACAGCTTCAGATCCCCTGGAGCTGGAGGTACAGCTTCAGATCCCCTGGAACTGGAAGTACAGCTTCAGATCCCCTGGAACTAGAGTTACAGCTTCAGATCCCCTGGAACTGGAGGTACAGCTTCAGATCCCCTGGAGCTGGAGTTACAAATGGTTGCGAGCCACCATGTGGGTGCTGCGTGCTGAGCTCAGGTCCTCTAAAAGAGCAGCAAGCACTCACAAGTACTGAGCCATTTCTCCAGCCATTCCCCATATGGTTTTTAAAAACTTTACTAGATATACAAAGAAGTAGAAAGACATAACTCATGACCTTATAACTATGCTCCAAGGTATAAGAAAGTATCAAATAATAAAAGAAACAGAATGCTTAAAAATCCAAGTGGAAAGTCTGGAAATAAAATTTTTTTGAAGCAATGCTTCACTCAACTGGTAAATTTAAATATTCATCAGTTTATTAAAACTGATAAAAGACTGAAAGAGAAAAAGCTCTGGTGACTTTATGCACAGTGGGACAAGGAGGAGAGCAATGACTCAGAAAACCCAATCCTCCCCCCAAAATAATGATTGACAATATCCCAGTTTTATTAAAACTATAAACCACAGTTGCGATAAACTCAGTCAACCACAGGCAGGTTAAATGCACACAGACATGCATTGACATAAACACATCAAACACAACATCATAATCATGTTGGCGAAGGCTAATGACCCAAACCGTAGCCAGGGGGTAAACAGCAAGAAAACGGCAGCCTATCTGCAGGCTTCATGAGCAGTGTGCCCTGGAAGGCCAAGGAGCAGCGCTTTTTAAATACACCAGGCTAGAATTGCACAATGGAAACATCCTTCCAGAAATGCGAAATAAGAGAGTTCATCACCGCTGGAGCTTTGTGGCTTTGAGGTTCTTCATTTGCTGTGTGTTTTTGGTTTCACTCCTTGTTATTGTTTATGTCTTAAATGTCTGCCAAAGGTCATGCACTGAATGCTTGGCCACGGGACCGTGGTTCTATTGCAAAGTGATGGCCGCTTTAATATGTAAGGTCAAGGACTGGAGCTGTGGCTCAATAGAAGAATGCTTGCCCACCATGCGAAGGACCTGGGCTTGATCCCCAGTAACACAGGGAGGGAGAGAGGGAGAGAGGGAGGGAGGGAGAGAGGGAGAGAGGGAGGGAGGGAGAGAGGAAGGGAGGGAGGGAGGAAGGGATCTAAGGAGGGACTGAAGGAGAGCAGAATGTTAGGGGAAGCTGCCCCTCCTGCCCCTCCTCCCACTCTTTGCTTCCCAGCAACCACACTGTGAGCATCTTGCTTCTATCAAAAGTCCCTACTGTGATGTTCTTGTTAGAGTCACAAGGTCCAACAACTGTAGACTGAAATCTTTGAAAAGATGCCCTCTTTCTCCTCTTAAGTCTTATAGTTCATTATTGTATTCATTTTGTCACAACAAAGGAAGCATAACACAATTCTTTCCATTTTGAATATGTCAACAATGTAAAAATATAATTGTTTCAGTAAGCAAGATTCCCATGTTGAAAACAACTTTTGATACTTCACTCCTATAATTTAGCAAAATTAAGTCAAACTCTACCGTGTGGATCAGTGTAAGCACTTGTCTGCATGTGCATAAGGCACTTAGCACGACTAGTCATAGGAAATACATAGGGAAATCGCATTTGAGACAGTGAGGTTGGTAATTGTCTCAGTTAGGGTTTTTCTGCTGTGAACAGACACCATGATCATGGCAAGTCTTATAAATGACAACATTTAATTGGGGCTGGCTTACAGGTTCAGAGGGTCAGTCCATTATCATCAAGGCAGGAACATGGCAGAGTCCAGGCAGGCATGGTGCAGGAAGAGCTGAGAGTTCTACATCTTCATCTGAAGGCTGCTAGCTGAATACTGACTTCCAGCAAGCCAGGATGAGGGTCTTAAGCCCACACCCACAGTGACACACCTACTCCAACAAGGCCACACCTTCTAATCCTGCCATTCCCTGGACTGAGAACATACAGACCATAACAGTTACAGTGGGAAAAGGCAGTCAAGAGCCCCATAGAAATGTGGAACATTGGTAACTCTGGCATATTGGTGACAGAAGTGTCAGTTTTTACAACCATCATTGTCTAGATGGGTATGTTTCCACCTATCGATCCATGCCCACACATTTGTCTAGAAGAAATGAAAAACGTTTCCAGAGACCTAAAAATATTGAGAAAGCTTCATGTAGAAGAGCCCAGATGCAGCTTCATGTACATGTGAGCACCTGGAATACACCACAGACAGCACTGAAAATGATGAGGAAATAGCCTAGAGACTATTCTGGAAAACTTAGCTTCCTTTATAGAAGTAATATACAATTAGGAACGGTTTCATATTTTATACACTCACACATACACACTCACAAACACTTGTACACATGCTCATACACATACTCTCACACTCACATACACACTCATACACGCTCACACACACACTCACACATACTTATACATACATACACACTCACATGCACATACTCACACACTCATACATACACACACACACACACACACACACACACTCAAGTATGTGTATAGGCATGCACACACATACACATTCCAGATAGACTGCTGATTTGAGTACACAAACATCAAAACTAAAGCTTTCAGAAGGGTTGAGTAAATGTCATGTGTCAGCATTTAAGCTGAAGTCCCAGATGTGAGAGCATGCTGAATTCTGAGGGAAGAGGTGGGGGCCATGACACCTGTTAAAGCCATCCCATTTGCAGGGCCGCTTTTGAATTCCCTCAGAACAGTATAGACGAACATTGCTGGATTACTTCAGTCAAGAGCGATTTTAGTCATACTCTGCACTCATCTCCTCTCTCACTTGGTTCTCAGTCCTTGTTGTCTGCCACCTTCTCCTTTCTTCACTGTTTAGGTGATCTCCATGCTCCAGTCTTTCAGATCTGGCCCACAGTTAGAATGAACTGTTTTGGAGTCTCATGGAATGCCACTGTCACTGACTAGCTTTGCCGTGGGGAGAGCAATCCTCTGACCTTGTCTCTTACCTGCAGAAAATTCTCTAAATATTTTTGGACCATCTTGAAATGTTTTGGTTTCAGAAAATATATTTTGTACCAACTGGCCACTGTTTGATTTCAGAAAATAAATTTTGTACCAACTGGCCACTGTTTCCACTGTATTTCAAAGTTTCTCTCCAAGGCTTGAAATATCCTTGCCCCAGCAGGAGATAAATATAAGAGCAGGCAGCAGGGTGCATTTCTAAACTTTGGTGATTTTTTTTTCTGTTTTTAAAAGTCAACTACCAGGGTCAGAGAATACAAATCACTTTCATTACAGATTCCAGATGTAACAAAACAAAATCCCAAAATGTCATGCAGACTGTTAATCTTGAGACACCTATACAAAAGAAAACGAGTCCCATGCAGTGTGAGAAGCAGAGAAACAATCTTGCTTTACTCATGAGCATGCACTTCTTTATTTATGGGAAATGATGGATTGTACTTTGGGGGAGATATGGAAGTCATGGAGGGTCAAAATTGGCCAAGTAACCCCTTTACTCAGCCTCCTTAGAGGAAGCTTGTTCCAGAGTCACACGAGCTTGTGTGCAGCAAATATTGACACACCCAGATGTTTTGCTTCACTGACAAGATACTTGTCCATCAGTCAAACCTCCAGTGACTAGTTGTGCAAACACATCCAGGTTTCACTTCTTTGTCTATGAAACGTACACACTACTGGATACTTAATGGAATTCTGAGAAAAATGAAATGTGTGTAATACACTTAAAGACACCCAGAAAGTACGAAACACCCAGCATGCCTTAGCCAGCAGCTAGGGGAGCCCAGGGTAATACTGACAACATGATCGGAGAATGAGGGGCACCTACTCCACCCTCTGGAATCTGTCCTGTGCCCTACAGAACAAGGGGCAGAAGGTAATGATGCAGCCAGATTCTAAGCCTGGGAGCAGGTGAGCCACCTGCTTCATGTGACAAGGCTGGGAGGACAGCAATCCTAACTCTGAAGTCTCAGAGCTGTTTTTGGAATCTGTGCCCACAGCCTCCTCCACCCTCCAGAAGGGAGAACATCTCAGAAGTACTTGAGGGAACTCCCCTTCCCAGCGGGGGTTTTCAAAAGGAAAGCCCATGGTCATGTGTCTCATATGTGGCATTCAAAGAAAATTCCAAAAGTTTATAAAAACCAGCATTTTTTTCTGTTTTTGTTCATTAAGAGACATCCCACAGCATGTACTTTAGTCTCAACATTCATAGGGAAAAGGTTGGCGTATTCAAATATTCTCCAGATTCTTTCCAGGTTTTTTTTTTTTTGAGATTATAACATAATTACCCACTTCGCTTTCCTTTCCTCTCTCCAGACTCTCCCATAAGTCTCTCTTTGGCATCTTTCAAATTTATGGCCTGTTTTCATGTATACATATACATCATATACATACACATACACATAGACATCATAATACACATCATACATACACATATATATATACACATACACATATACATATACACATACACATACATATACATCATATACACATACATATACATATACATCATATACATACACGTACACATAGACATCATAATACACATCATACATACACATATACATACACATAACATACACATATACATATACACATACACATACATATATATCATATACACATACACATACATATACATATAATTTTATATACATATACATATATATATATATACACATACACATACATATTCCTAAACATATAACCTGCTCAGTCTGTATGATGTTACTTATATGTATGTTTTCTGGGCTGACCATTTGGGATTAGATAACCAGTTGGTGAGCTCTTCCCTAGGGGAGAGATTTCTCCCACTCCTGACATTTCTTAGTTGCCTGGAGTTCTCTGTGTGGAATTGGGGTCCCGTGGGCTTTTTCCATCTGCCTTGGTGTGTTCATCAGTATCCTCCTTGATCAGCTCATGCTTGGGTAATCATGTTGGTGAGACTTTATGTACGTAGCTTCTGACATTACCAGGATACACAATCTCACAGCAAATTCCTCATCTCTGGCGCTTACCTTTCCTCCCTGTCGTCTGCAATGTTCCCTGAACTCAGGTACAAGAACATTTCTGGGGATGAGATCAAATATGTATTATTAGTTGTAATTTTCTGTAATGATCTCTGTATTAAGTAAAAACATTTCATTGATGAGGGATGAAGACTCTATCTGTGTGTATAAAGACAAATGATTAGCTTGTTGCTAGGGATTATGCTGGTTTAGTAAAGTGTAACAGGCCTCCAGACCTTAGCACAACTGGGGCCATGATGGAAGCACCACGCAGGCCGTGGAACCCAGCATGCAGGCAGCAACCCCTGCCAACTGAGAACAGAGACCTAATCCATCACAGCCCAAGTTCCAGGAAAGTCCCTGGATGTAATAACGTTGTTTGTTGGAGTCTGTAGTTCAGCATCTGACTGACTGTTCTTGCTAACCGAGGTGTGCCAACCGAGCTATGAGTTTTGTGCCTAAAAGCTCAACCTGTGGAAGACTCGGGACTGCACTCAGATCCTGAACAACCAGTATCATCACTGGCCTGCTAATAAGGACTATGTATGGGCTTGAACACGTGACTGAGTGGTCTTCTCTGGTGAATACCCCTGAGAGACCAGATCTTGGGTTCAGACTCCCATCTTACGGAACCTGACCTAAAGCTGAACTCAAGTTAACTAACAAGCCAGAACCTAGCACCAGTTTCTAGGTTACTCCCCAACAAGCTGGCGCCTGGCACTAGTTTCCAGGTTGCAAGCCTGCCCCTGGCACTCTACTTCCTAACAACCACCAATCAGGAGGAAAGCAGAAGTTAAGTTTGTGGTTTGGCTCCCAGCACCAGGAAATTATGTTAAAGGGCAACAAAATTCCATAACAGCCTCCCAATCAGATGTGTGCCAGGCTAGAACCCCTCACTTGCTTCTCATTTCCTATAAAACCCTGTCCCGCTGAGAGCTCCGGCTTCAGTCTCCAGCTCTGCTGCATTAGAGACTGTGTTGTGGCCCAACCTTGAACTTGAAATAGAGACCGTGGTGTGTTTGTATCGGAGTTGACTCCTTTGTGGTGTTTTGGAGCTCGTGAAGGAGACACAACACCCCACAACAAAAGCAGTGAATTTTAGGTGCTCCCCCAATATCCATGACTTTACTGGCACTGCTTATTAGCTAGATTAGGCGTGGTTTCACTCTTGTTGACCAGGTCAAGAACTGGACAGCTCTTGGTTACCACCAAGGTATGTGTGTAGTGCTGCACCCTTGGGGTTATCATTGCCATGTTGGTCATTGATGTGGTCCACAGGCATCATGACAGAATACTTGACTGCCTCCCTCCTTTGGAAGCTTGCATGGCACCTCCTGGCACCGTGAAAGCTAGTCCTCAGGGTGGAGGCAGTCAAGAAACATCATATCTCAACACTCTTGTGTTTTAAGCAACCAAAATGTATTCATAACCAATTCCATAAATAATTTAGCCACCGTTAACATACCCTTCTGGTAGAAATACATTGAATTATATCACATGTAAAACATTCAAAATGATCATCCAAGAGAACAGTATGACCTGAGGCCTTAAATTCTACTGAATTATAGAATGTCTTTATCTTTCAAATCTGTTTAACAGTACATTCTGGGATTGAGAAAATAAGATTCCTGAATGAAGTCTCCATAATCTTTCTTGGCCTTCCTGGCTACTATAAAGCACCAAGAAACAATTAAAGGCTACCAGGAACCATTAGGAAAGTGTTGAAAACATGCACATATTAGGGGACCAGGTTTTACAAGATGGCCTTCACTGACTTACTGCCTAAGACCATACTGGGGTGGTTTTAAGCTTCTCATCAATATGCTTACAGTTGGAGATTCAGTCTTTGGTACTTACTCTACAAGCCAAGATCACTCTCCATTATTCCTGCCACCAAAGACCAGGACCCTATTCTAGCGATGCTATTTCCATATGATCCTACTGACAGGCTTCAGATTGTGCCAGAGGATAGCTGCCTGGGATCTGGATATCCTCAGCCTGTTCAAGTGGTCTAGTCTCCATACTGTAGTCCCAGGCAACACCCAGGGTTGCTTATTCTACCAACACACACACTTCCCATCACTCTCACTCCCCTTCAGTCAACTGTTACCATGACTCAAAATCTTTTGGCAACCAAATCTTTCCAAACTGCCTTATTCTTGCTACATGTTCTTTCAGGTCAACCTGCTTCTGCCTTGGTTTACTTTTCCGATGGTGACCTTGCCCCACTCCTGTGGTCAGCTCATCTTGTCTTACACCGTATTTCACCTACAGTTCTCCATTTCCTAAACCTTATTTTCTAGACACCAGCACCTGGTACACTTGCGGTAGTTTCTTGGATCCTCTGCCACTGCTGATTCAATTAGCCATTCATCTAGTCTAAGACTACAATCCCCTGGAGAAGGTATGGGACAGAAGTATATTCTTTACAATCTTTTACTCCCAACCAGACATCTCTCAGTCCTTAAAACCACCAAGCAAAGCTTCTTGTATGCAAATGAACAAGTTTCATAAAATTTGAATTGTTGACAAGTTTTACATTTTTTTTCTCTGTAAATTTAAAATCCTTGGGGGTGTTATGAAAACATTCCAAACCATGACCTAGTCTCTATAGAGTTTGTAGTTTCTTTTTGTGTGCACTGGGTCTCAATCGCATGGTCTTGGCCACGGAAATCATGCACTCCACCAACTGAGCTTCATCCCAGTGCATGACTTGGCCTCTGAACTGAGGAATTCTTATCTATCCATCACTCTCATTGCTATCACATTTTTTTAAATTTAAATTCCTTCCCAAAACAAAATAATTTCCCAATAAACAGTTTTTATGCCTAATAACAATCCTCTTCATTCAGGAAGAGTCTACTTAGCAGGTTTTGTAGCTATCCTCCCACAGCAGTTAGTAGAATAGGAAAAAAAGACAAATGTTTGTTGAGTGAAATTTTTTAAATGTGATAAGAAACAAGTTTGGAGCCTGAGTCCTGGTGAGACGTTCCTGGAAATTAGTTTGTGAGACACATGACCGGATCATTTTCTCTTAAGTGTGAGGGGAGTAAATGGGCTTCTTGGTTGGTTAATTTAATTTATCTTTTGGTGCTGAAAGATAGGAATTCCACAGCTGTTTTGAGAGGGATACAGCCCTTCCATGCTCAGGGATATAGAGTTATCTCAAGTTCCAGGTTCCTATGAATATGAATGGTCTAACCTTAGACCAATCCCTATGACTATGCCAGGCTATGTAAAAGGAGGCTATAGTGCCCTTACATACAAAGAACTGCCCTAGTGTGTCAAGTCATACTAGCAGAGTGTGTCAAGTTTAGACCTGGCAGTTACCCCCATGGTAACCGGAGTTAGCTTGTCTCTTGATGGAAGCACGGGGATGCTGTGTGTACTAAGACAAAAATAGCTGGGACCCTAGAGAAGAAAAGCACAAGTCTGTGCTTATTTTTTTATTTCACAGTAACAAAAAAGAAGAAAGGAAGAGTCACTGAATGCAATACACACACACACACATACACACATACACACATATAAAAATAAAAAGTAAAGTATATTGACATGTTTGTGTGAAAAAATTTCCTTGGGGACAAGAAAACCAGGAGCATCCCGCGTGTGGCTTGCGGGTGGCTGTTTTAATGTAGGAGGAGATGCCACCTGTCTGATGGCAGCCGAGCAAAGACCTGAAGGGCCATGGAGGGCAGCATGGACACGGACGGACAGACAGACGGACGTGTAGGGAGGCATTCTCCAAGCAGTAGGTGGACAAGCACAAGGACCTCAGCACTAATGTGTTTTCAATTTGTTTAGTCTGTGTATAGCAAGGAGGCTGCTGCTGCAGGCAGAACTCATAGGGAAGAATGGATATGCTTAAACGTAAGGTGCCACTGCAAAGGGGAGATTGTGGATGCTGAGACATATGTACAACATACATTATGTATACGTTGTATAGTTATCTCTGGAGGAAACAGCCTGAGGAGAAAAGCTGCAGCCTGTCTCCAAGCTGCTGAGGAGGAAGACTGCAGAGCTGAGGCAGAGACTCGTTTAAGACACTCCCCTTACAGTCTCACCCCAAGCATGCACTTCAATTACTAAGTCTGATTAAATAAAGACATGAATATTCATACAACTGTTGTGGCTAGGTGCACGCATGGGAGTATTTAATACTGTTCAGAATAATGAACTGCTTTTAAAGATGAAATATCTGCGCAAAGAAATACAGAGGGTGAGATAAAAAAATATTTATGCGCTGACTTGGAAAAGGGTCTAAATCCAAGACCCTGGAGTGTGAAGTTTACATTTTGCATATAATTGAATGAATATGCTGATTTACTATGTGTCCATGGACAGATTGTCTCAAGCGAGTTGGTGGCACATTACCAAACAACAACAGAAACTAACTTTTCTAATTATGGACTTATAAAACTTTTGGAGCTTTCGAATACTGAATGAATAAATAGTAATGTTAAATCACCACATTGGTCTATATTTACCATGAAAAGCATGCAATATATTTTTAAACTTTAAGTTATAATTGATTGATTGATTGATTGATTGGTATTGATTTGGGGTGTAGGGGTATGCATTCCATGGTATATGTGTGGAGATCAGAGGAAATTTTGTAGGAGTTGGTCCTCTGCTTTAAATGTGTAGGATTTGATGCTTGAAGTCAGGTCATCAGTCTTGGCAACAAGCACCTGTAAAGTCATCTTGCCAGTCCTATAATATATAAGATTGGTTAAAAGAGATTTATAATACAGGTATGAGGTGATTCCATTTTTATAAAAAAATTCTAGATAGTAAATTTTATGAAAGAAGATTTTATTGCATTATCTCTGGTGCTAATAATAGTCCACATGTCTGCTTGCTGTATTGGGTATTGAAAAATGAATAAAACCATAGAACTGCACACAAAGGCTAGAGGTGCCTACCTTGGTAAGTTAACAGGCTTGTGCATGTGTTTGTTCCTGTCAGATTTTAAAATCAAAATCTCATGTAACAAAATGTTACTTTTATTTAATATCTATTGAAAGGACGTACATTTCAACGATGGACATTTAGAAGATTCCCACCATCAGGAGCAAGGGCAGTTCACCATTAGCAGCCAAGGGCTAGACAGAGCAGCGGGTACACTTGGTACTGGAGACTCAGAAAAAGGGGACACTGGAGGTGAGAACTCAGAGAGAGAGGACACTGGAGCTGAGAACTCAGAGAGAGGACACTGGAGCTGAGAACTCAGAGAGAGAGGACACTGGAGCTGAGAACTCAGAGAGAGAGGACACTGGAGCTGAGTAGGCAGGCAGAGGGGTGTGTTCAGCCTTTTCTTCACAGTGTAGACTGGCAGCTTCCTCAGTGGCGGATAAGTCTCAGCGACTGAACAAATTAAAGCTGGTAATAATTTAAAATTTTTAAGTCTTGAGAGCCTTCCAGGGTGCTGTTGGACCCTAGAGGAATGCTGAGAGATGATGACCCACCATCATTTGGTAACTGGCATGTTCTGTCAGCCTTGGTCTTTAGACGCTGTGTTTGCAAACTGGATGGTGGCCCTGATTCCTCAGATATGAGTGTGATTTGCACATGCTTTAATCATTATGAATTCTCTATTGAAAAATGATGTCTTTATTGAAATAGCAGACCAAATGTAGACTCATGGGCCTGTCTGAGCAAGAATAAGGCAGAGCCTGCATTTCCACTGAGGCTAGGACTGAACAGCTGGGCCACACTAAAGTTAATTAATATTTTTTTCCTCTAGATGGCTAAGAGAATTAAAGATCTAGAGTAACCCATCTTCAACAGGCTATAGAGACAGCTTTTCTTAAATTTCAAAGTTACATAAGATGTCTGAGAAGATGCTTGCTGGCCTTCTTTAACTCCAACAACCCCTAAACTATAAATGAAGTTCTATGAAACTTAAGCTTCTTCCCAGGAAGCTTTTATTAATATTTAATCCTGTGTTTAAGTATGCACATTTAATTTTATTTATCATATGACTATATTTGTTCATTTTTATTCTGATAGTTAAACTTAATTCTTTTTATTCATTTTTACCTGGTACATAAATATATAAGTTAATCCTTTGTGCATGCATTTGCTGGTATCGATTTAGTAATTATTTTATCTTAACTTTCATTGCCTTATCTATCTATTTAGCAACATTCGCCCTTTATCTTTATTATCTAATTTTAAAAGGTTATTTTGTACAGTATCATCTTTTAAACAGGTTCCCTTAGATGATTTCATTTTATAAAAATACGATCCCAGACTCTGAACAGTAGGAGTGGTGTGTCTGACTCTTCTGTCTGCTCTTGGGACCCTTTCCTCCTACTGGGTGGTCTCACCCAGCGTGATGTGAACATCTGTGCCTGGTCTTATTGGATCTCATTATGCTGTGTCCAGTGGATATCCCCCGGAGGCCTGCTCTTTTCTGAAGTGGATCTGTGGAAAAGGAGATGTGGATGAGTTGGGAGAAACGGGGGATGAGGAGGCACTGGGAGGAGAAACCGTGGAACTGTAGCCAGGATGTATGGGAAAAAATTAATTAATTAATTTTAAAAATGTGACCCCAGCCTCCCAGTTTATTAATGTAAAACATGATGACATTCCCTCTAAACATCCAGGGCCACTCAAAGACCCCAGGGATATTTTGTCCTTTCTCACCCAGAAAGTGGGTCCCCGGCCCTCACTTCACTTGCTCCTCTGCTCACCCAGGATGCACCGCGTCAAATCTCACAGATTCTCCCGATTTAAAAACTCACTACTGGGTATTTTGTTATTCACAGATGTAGCACCCTTTCTGGGATATATCGCCACTATGGGATGGTTCGTGGCTGCAGGGTCGTCCCCAAGTACAATTTTAGTGAGGAACTAGGTAGGCTCATCAATATTAAAATTCCTCGGCAGTTTGATCCATCCTTCATCCTTACTGTCGGTATAAGAATATCTTCAGCTGCCTGCTTACCCACACGTCTTTCCTGAAGTTCCTCGACTTGGAGTGTTTGAAAGGTACTGTAACTGGAGGTTGAAGCAGGCTTTCCTGCCCTTCTGTGGCTCCTCGGGATCCTAACAAGCCAGGCACCCTTTTTGTCCAGCTGTCTGGCTCACCCTTTGCCTCCGCCTTCCTTGGCCATCAAGTCAGAGCCCCAGTGACCCACTCAGGTGCAGGCTCTGGATAGACTGCGCTGTGCTGTCATCCCAAGCCTGCCGCCCTCCAGCACACCTTAGTGTGAATGAACACTCTCTTTTTCTTTCGAGGGCACATCTGAGAAAATGGGAGGTCATTTTAAAGACGACCTCCCAGTCCTTGAAATGGGTTTCTTTGAGTCTAGCCCACAGGTGCACCCTGACATTCCCAACTTTGTATTTGAATGCTGGAGATTCAAAGTCAGGTCCCCATGCTTGCATCTTACTGACTGAGCCATCTCCCTATGGGCCTGGAAGTGTGATCCCGTATGTATGTATGTATGTATGTATGTATGTATGTATGTATGTATGTTTGTAGTTCAGGTTAGTCATGCCTTTACGTTTAACAAAATTCTTCCAGCGAGAAACTTTTACATACCAGTCTTAGCTAATTAATTCATAAAAGCACCAACATTGTAATTTTTACAGAAATGAAATGTATTAAGTGGAAACAATAGGTTTATTTCTAGGAGTAGAAGCAGTTTCTTTATATTTACAATATCTCCTGCCAGATCAGTATTCTGAAAAAAATATGTTTTATTTTCAAAACCAAGTATTAGATTCGCACCAGTATTTTGTATTGAAACTGCCAGGAATTTGCTTTTTGTGGGAACTGGGGAGTTACTCATTTTTCACTCAGTGTACCCATGTAGACTCACACTTAGACTCTCAGACCAAAGAGCTGTTTTTATGTAAGACAATCACCAGGTGATGAAATTGTCCCCTGTGACTCTGGCCCCCAGCTGTCTGCACTCGTGCACTCACACCCCAACATATACATAATTTAAAAGATAAAACTAACTCTTTGAATTCTTGTTTCAAACTTACATTTGAGACCCTCCTGTTTGCCTTGTGGGTGCTGGGGTTTCAGGCATCCACCCCCGCCTGATTGGGGGATTGAGTTCACAGCTCTACGGATGCTAGAAAGTACTTGACCAAATGGCTACATTCCCCAGATCAGACTCAGCTGTTTCCATGGGATCATGCTTCTTCGAATGATCTTTGCAGCCTCACAGTACTGTCTTATCAATTATGGTGTAAAGTATTAATGGACTCTGTAAGGGCAGCTGTGTCCCTCAGACTCTGGAGAGGGTAAATCGGGACAGGAAGCTAAACAAGTGACCACTGAACTGCCACTGCAGTGGTTACTCAAATGAGAACTTCAAATCCAGATAGGAAGGGCCGTGTATCATGTGCTTGCCTTGGTGGGTGAAACAGAATGGGAGTCATAGGCATCTTCTTGTGAAACCAACAGGAGCCTTTGTTTCTCTGGAGACTAACCCACTTGCAATCAGCTCTAACCCTCAGCTAGAGGCTTGTATTGGGGTCTGCATGGTAAGATGGAAGATCCTAAGTATGCAAGATACAGAACACTTCTAGAAAGTTCCTGTTACCCATTCTCAGGCCTTCTGTCCTCCACAGACTAGTTCCTCTCGTTGTCAGCTAATATTTCCATTATTCTTGTCCTAGTTTACATTTAGAAACACTATTGTGATATTGACACAGACCTATTTTATCAATGTGGCTTTTCTTCAGGATCCGTGGGGACAGACTGGGGAGTTTTTGCAAATGCTAAGGTGAAGAACATTCAAGGAAGACACCCAAGGCTGAATGCTGGTCCTCGTGCACACTCATGTTCATGTGCTCCCCCAAAACACAGAAAACACACACACACACACACACACACACACACACAAAAGCATCAAAGTTTTATACCACAGTATATTAAGTTGCATTATTTGAGCTAATTTCTGCATCAGTAACAGAAGCCAAGATGCTGAAAAATGTAAAATCTAGTAGAAATCTCATTATTTAAATATATTCACTACCAATAATTTAATGTCAGAAAACAATATCTGTCACATTGATGCTATTAAGCTATCTTATTGAATTTATGTATTGGTTCAATTAGAATCACCACTGAATAAAACTTGAAAATATAATTTGTTTCTGGATTTAGATTTATTTGTATTAATATAGCATAATACTCATTTAAATAAATGGTAGGTCCTTCAGAGGAGGCCTTATCTATTATTCCAGTTTGAGAAATGCTGATCCAGATTTGCATTGATTCATCACGAAGAATCATTCTGCTACTTAATTAACCAACTCTCAAGTTTCTCTCCAAAGTGAATCATGACAAGTTCTGTAATTATCTCAATGAAATCAATGTATTTCTATGCCTATGCCATTTCCATGGTCTGTTTGCCCAACGATGTTTTAAAACAATTGAGAAGGACGGATGAGGATTCACCTCACCCCACTAGGACTTGACAAAAGCCACCTCTGTTCCATGGGAACCACTCTGAGGCCTACCGCTGGCCGCAGAGAATGCAGACATCAAAGGCCGTCAAGGAGCTTTGGTACTGTAGGACACACTGGGGGGATGAGGACTTACCATGCTTTAAACCAAAAAGGAACTGTGAAGGACAGAGAGGTCTTAACTTCCCAGGCTCGAGCCTTACTGTAGGCCCAAACTTGGATCCCCGCCGCTCTCTGGATGATGACCATATGAAACTTCACCGTACATTTTGGTGTCCTTAGAAGCTCTCCATGCTCCAGCCACCTATAGCTGCACAGTTGAGCTGTGCAGCTGTTCTTAATTCTGTCCGGTTTCATATCCAGGCTGCACTTCCCTGTGGCTGCTTGCAGCACTGCAAATAGGAGAATCCGTCATCCTCTCATCTCTAGTGCCCGTGGGGCGTGTGTGAGCCAAGAGCCCCGTTTTTATTTTATTTATTTTATTTATTTATTTTTGTTTCTCCTTAAATCTAGTCTGTTACCTGACAGATTTTTAAAGAAATACACATTCAACAAATGAATAAGAAGCTGTAATGTGTCCTGATTTGCGAACCAGGGCACTGGAGGCAGCTTTGCGTGGGTATAGAGCACAAGTGACTTTAAAAAATGTTTAGTTCACTTACACAGGCCCCAGATCCCACAGCCTGTCTGCATCAGGCTTGGGGGGGGAGGCTGTCCTCACACCTTTGCAAGTCCAGAGTTGGAGCAAACGCCTCTGCGCAGGGACTTTGAGGCTCCTCTGAAGAGAAAGAGCCTGCTGTTCAAACAGCAGAAGCAAAGACCTCCGCTTTATCTCCAGACTGAGAGGGAATTTTCCCTTTAGAAGTCCAGTGCGAACAAGAGATGAGATTTAAGATGTGATTTCTAAGAAGACATTTATGGTTACAACAGTGCTCACTCTCCGATCCTGCTTCAGTAGAAACAGCCCTGAAATCTTATCCAAACAAAATATAGCCATCTTGTCTTTGCCTTTGTCTAGGAAAATGTATCCATAATAGCCCTCATTTTAATTTTGTGTAAATTTCCCAGGGAGGAGAATCTGTGCTTATAAAGTAGCTGTAACACTTTTGTTACAAATTCAGGTTACCTGCTAGTAAATCAGGTCTTTCGCACACCTCTCAAAGCATTTCAGTGGTGCTGAAGAGAAGGTTCAATGACAAATGAGATTTGCTCTCTTCCAGAGGACCTGAGTTGGAATCCCAACATCCACCTTGGGGGACTCACAACTGGAGCCTGCAACTTCCACTGCTAGGGATCCAATGCCCTTGCTTGAGCTCCTTGGGTAATTGTACACACTATATTATATACACGTGGCATAGACTCCCACATACCCACACCCTCACACATACACATAAGAAAGTTTAAAAAGGAAATCTTTTTTTAAAAGAGTATTTATCGTTACTAAATGCTGCACCATAATTAAATAGGTAATATTTGAATATGGAATTATAAATATAATGATCCATAACACTTGGATACAACCTCATCTGAAAATAAGAAGTGATGTCATCATGCATCATTGTGGCAGGCTGTGTGTGTGTGTGTGTGTGTGTGTGTGTGTGTCTTAAGGCCACATCAGAACTCTTGCTCACATATGTGCCTCCTTGACAAGCTTTCAAATCAGTTTCACCCCCCTTTGAAATTGAACTAGCCACACCACAACTATTTGCCTAAATGAATAGACTGTGATGGAAACATACCTTCAAAGCCAAAGTCATGAGAGTTTCAAGTGATTCTTGCTCTTGGGACATTCACTGGCGAGCCAAGGATACTGCTCTAAGCTTGTGGTATATGGAGAGACTGTGCAGGTGCACAGGTGTCAACCTAGTAAATATGCTTATCAACAGTTATATGTGTGCATGTGTGCATGTGTGTTTGAGTGTATGTGTGTGTGTGTGTGTGTGTGTGTGTAGATAACACTTAAAGTCTACCATCTTGGCAAATTTTAAATCCAAATGGTCCCTAATTTATGACAGCTCAATTTAGAATTTTTGAATTTTAAAATGGTGTGAAAGTGATATGCATCCAGTAGACCGAGTGCTTTTAATTTAGATATTGGGGGGGTATTAATACAATTTTTCATATTTGATTTATATTCAATTAACTGTTCAAGATCTTTCATGCTCTGTCATACAACATATTTGTGTTAGATGATTTTGTGCAATTGTAGGACAATTCAACTGTCATGGATATGTCCTTGGCTATCTAGGTTAAGTTATCAGGGTTCATATACTAGATGTGTTGTAATCATATTCAACTTATGTTGGGTTTCTTGAGTGTAATCGCAGTGTGACATAGGGAGCCTCAGCATACACTACAGTCTTGATATCCATAGCCACGGCACTGGACATTAAGATCTCCAGAGTGCATGCCTCCTGAAACTCTATGCCTTCTGAGCTACAACGTTGCATTCCTCCACAATCCACCCATCACGTTCCAACCACCATTCCGTGCGCTATTTCTATAAGATAAGCTTATTCAGATTCCACATGGGCATTAGATCATGCAGCCTTTGCAGCCGTAGAAATAGTTCATATTCCTAGCAGTGGTATAAGAGTCCTACTTTCCCGTCACCTTTGAAATACTTACCATGTAGGACTGTGAAAGGCACCTTGGTCCCCAGTTGAGCTAAGGCTTGAAGCCCCAGAAACCCTGAAAGGACAGTAGGTGTTTCACCCATTCCCAGGTACCAGGCCCCTGTCACTAGCCACAGCCCTGGTAGATTTGTGGTCATCAGTCACATAAGGGCAATGTCCCAAGCACCCTCCGCTTATAGAGGAATGTGACCTGTGATCACATAGACTCAAGAGAGACCTCCATTTTAATGAGGTACCTAAAGGCCTGGAGGGCTTAGCCAATAAGCTTTCCTTTCCAGACATTTCTTCTTGCAAAAGGTATTTAACCTCAGGCCCACCCTGAGAAGTGGGGTATGGTTTTACTCATCCACTTTCCACTATGACAATAAATGCCTTAAAACCATGGACTGCCTCTTTTCTTCAGGATCCGCCATGGGGAGCCACAGAGAAGGCCTTCACCTATAGAGCTACTGCTTAATCTCCTGTAGAAGGCCTCTCTGTGCTCCCAGCCATGAATGCCACCAAGTCCAAGCTCAAGACAGCCACCTGTCCAGTCAAGAACTCATCACCTTAGGACCACCTGAATCCCCCCTTTACCTCCCGGCCCCAGGCTGGTAGGCCCCCACCCTGTTCTCATCTCTTCCACGGCTTCCAGTGGACCTGAATGTCCAAGAGCGTGAAAACCAGATGGCTCCAGCCTCGTCACAGGCCCGGGGACCCTCGAACCAGCTCCGGTTGTCCCTTGCCTCAAACTGCACTTACCCACCCCTGGAGCAGTGTCTGGGGGGCTGCCCTACAGCCCAACACCCACCCAGCGAGGGTGTGGGCTAAGTGTGGCCAACTTCCCTTGTCCTGCATCGCCAAGTGGTTGATCCCTGTGGTAGAGAGGACAAGGGACCCAACAACCCTACATTACCATTCAGCTTTATTATTATTATTATTATTATTACTATTACTATTACTATTCTAACAAATGTGAGCTAGCACATTGGTTTGAGTTTGCCCTTTCTCAATGATGAGTAATAGTAAACCCCCATTGGTCATGTCTTCTTTAATGAAAGGTCTATTCAGATCCTTAGCTTAAAATCAGGCTATCTGTCACTTTGTTCTTTGGTGTCCTTATGTGCTTCTTTTGAATATATAGTTTACAAATAACCCTTCCTATTCAGCAGGTTTTCATTCACTCTATTTACTATTTGATACATAGAAACATAAGTTGGTCTTATAGAGATAGTCTCATCATGCAGTAGATCTAGTTTAAGCTTTCATGAGTTCCCACCCATGCTTTTGTTGATGTGGCTTGTCTTTAAGTCATTTCTGTTCCTTGTCATTAATGCTTAGCCACACTCAGATAAGAAATCCCAGTAAAACTCACTGATTCACCAAACAAAAAACAAAAAACAACAAACAAACAAATAAAAAACCCCAAAGACTGTAAATTGGATATAGTTATACTTATCTCCTTTTCCCAAGAAGCCATTGCCAAGACCAGTGTCAAGAACCTTTTCACAGAAACTATCTCCTAGTTGTTATATTGCTTTGAGTCTTACATTTAAGTCAGGGTTGTAAAGTTATTTTGAATTGTTTTTATATGTGGTATGTCAAGGCTCACCTTAATTCTCCCAAGTTTATCCAAGTGGGTATCCAGTTTACCAGCACCATTTACCAGAGAGACTGTGTTCTCTACACCCTCAGTACCCTTTAGAAAACCAGGTCAGCAGAAGCACATAGGTTTAATTCTGAGCCTTCTGCTGTGGATTGCTGATATGCATGCTTGCCTATGCCCTGGTACCTTGCTGTTTTGATCAGTAAAGGACTGTGATATATTTTGAAATCAAGAAGCTTACAGCATGCTCTTTCTTAAGATAGTGTTTGCTATTCAGTGGTTCCATATGAATTTATTTCTGTTTTAAAAACATTTGGGAAAAATAGGCTCTTTGCATATTTGGTATAACTCACCTGAGAGGAGATTTGAGTTGCTCATTCCATATCATGTTTTTAATTGCTAAGTTCTTCTTGATTCTGTTTTGGCAAACTGTTAATTTCTATGAATTTATTAATTTCTTTTGAACGTCCAGTTTGGTGCCCTATAATGAATTATGCATCATGTTCCTCATGATTCTTTTTCATCTGAGACATCCATTATAAAGTCTCCTCTTGAGTTTCTGATTTGGTTTATTTGAACTTTTCTCTCTTCCTAGTTAAGCTGGCAAAGGATTTGTCGCTCTTTCTTTTACAAAACAACATCTTTTCGTTTTACTGACCTTTTCTATTCCTTCGTGTCTTACCCTTTATTATTTCCTTCCTTCTTCTTACCAGGGGCTAGTTTACTCTTCTTTCTGTAGGTCTTTAGGGTGTAAATTTAGATTGCTTCTTGTGGACATAATCTATCCTGGGGGAAGGACTCATGTGCACGGGGCAAGGATGTGTACTTTCTCATTGGAATAAAAGCCTTGCCTGTGTCTCTTGGGACCACTTGGTTTATAAGGTTCCGTTCCGCTTTCTTATTTGCTGTCTGAATGTTCTGTTTACTCTAGAGTGTGGGTACAGAACAGTTCTGCAACACTTCACTGCTCCCCACTTTCCCCTTTATAACTATCAACTCTATTTATACAGTAGTGGGACCTGTGGGATCATATGTATTTATGATTGTTATAAATGATTGTTGAATTTACCTTTTAAAGCATTGACTAGTAACTCTGTCTCTTGTGATTGTTTTTGACTGAAAGTTTACTTCGGTGAGTGCACAGCTGCCCTTGCTCTCTCTGAGTTTTAATTTACACGGAATACTACTCTCTATTTGGCCATGTCCTCACATCTAAGGTGGGTCTCACATGGAAAGTAATATGCCTAGGGCAGCCAGGGCGTATGGTTTGATTGAAGGATGACTCCACGGACAGACTGATGGTGGCAGGTTAGGACCTGCTCTTCTGTTTTTGCTATTTTCTAGCTGTTTTATAATTATTCTTTTCTTTCTTGGTCTATCCTTTTCTGTTGTTTTATGATTTTGTGTGTGTGTGTGTGTGTGTATTTTTCCTTCAGTATGTCAGCTGTATGTTTTGTCCCACAGTTTTCATGAATTCCACTTCAGATATTATACTCATCCATTTTAAGCTGATAACACCTTCAATTACTCTACCATTAACTCCATCTACCAGACACACCTTATGTAATTGAGGTCAGAGTTTATTTTCTTCTGCATGGTTTCTCATAACTTATGTTTTTTTTTCTTTTTTTTAAATTTTTTTAAATTTATTTTCTATATTCTTTGTTTACATTCTAGAAGCGTTCCCCTTTCCCAGTCCCCCCACCCATATATTCCATAAGTCCTCTTCTCTCCATCCATTCTCCTGTCTTTCCCCCTCCCTTTTCTCTATCCTGGTACTCCCCTACTATGCTGCATCAAGCCTTTCTAGGATTAGGGCCCTCTTCTTCCTTCTTCATGGGAATCATTTGATATGCTAATTGTATCTTCAGTATTCAGAGCTTCAGGGCTAATTAATATCCACTTATCAATGATTGCATTCCATGTGTATTCTTTTGTGATTGTGTTACCTCGCTTAGGATGATATTTTCCAGTTCCATCCATTTGCCTAAAAAATTCATGAATTCGTTGTTTTTAATTGCTGAATAGTACTCCATTGTGTATATATACCACATTTCCTGTATCCATTCCTCCATTGAGGGATATCTGGGTTTTTTCCAGCTTCTGGATATTATAAATAAGGCTGCTATGAACATAGTGGAGCATGTGTCCTTATTGCATGCTGGGGAATCCTCTGGGTATATGCCCAGGAGAGGTATAGCAGGGTCCTCCCGAAGTGTCATGTCCAGTTATTTTAGGAACTGCCAGACTGATTTCCATAGTGGTTGTACCATCTTACAATCCCACCAGCAGTGAAGGAATGCTCCTCTTTCTCCACATCCTGGCCAACACTTGCTGTCTCCTGAGTTTTTAACCTTAGCCATTCTGACTGGTGTGAGGTGAAATCTCAGGGTTGTTTTGATCTGCATTTCTCTAATGGCTAATGATGTTGAGCATTTCTTAAGGTGCTTCTCAGCCATTCGAATTTCTTCAGGTGAAAATTCTTTGTTTAGGTCTGTACCCCATTTTTTAATAGGGTTATTTGGTTCCCTGGGGTCTAACTTCTTGAGTTCTTTGTATATATTGGATATTAGCCCTCTATCAGATGTAGGGTTGGTGAAGATCTTTTCCCAATTTGTTGGTTGCCGTTTTGTCCTTTTGACAGTGTCCTTTGCCTTACAGAAACTTTGTAATTTTATGAGATCCCATTTGTCAATTCTTGATCTTAGAGCATAAGCTATTGGTGTTCTGTTCAGGAACTTTTCCCCTGTGCCTATATCCTCAAGGGTTTTCCCCAGTTTCTTTTCTATTAGTTTCAGTGTGTCTGGTTTTATGTGGAGGTCCTTGATCCACTTGGACTCGAGCTTAGTACAAGGAAATAAGAATGGATCAATTCGCATTCTCCTGCATGCTGACCTCCAGTTGAGCCAGCTATCTTTTTCCAGTTAAAAAGACTATCTTTTTTCCACTGAATGTTTTCAGCTCCTTTGTTGAAGATCAAGTGACCATAGGTGTGTGGATTCATTTCTGGGTCTTCAGTTCTATTCCGTTGGTCCACTTGCCTGTCCCTGTGCCAATACCATGCAGTTTTTAACACTATTACTCTGTAGTATTGCTTGAGGTCTGGGATACTAATACCCACAGAAGTTCTTTTACTGTTGAGAATAGTTTTAGCTATCCTGGGTTTTTTGTTATTCCAGATAAATTTGAGAATTGCTTTTTTCAATTCTGTGAAGAACTGAGTTGGGATTTTGATGGGGATTGCATTGAATCTGCATATTGCCTTTGGCAAGATGGCCATTTTGACTGTATTAGTCCTGCCAATCCACCAGCATGGCAGATTTTTCCATTTTCTGAGGTCTTCTTCGATTTCCTTCTTCAGAGACCTGAAGTTCTTGTCGTAAAGATCTTTCACTTGTTTGGTTAGAGTCACACCAAGATACTTTATATTGTTTGTGGCTATTGTGAAGGGTGTCATTTCCCTAACTTCTTTCTCAGCCTGCTCAGCCTTTGAGTATAGGAAGGCAACTGATTTGCTTGAGTTGATTTTATAACCTGCCACTTTGCTGAAGTTGTTTATCAGCTGTAGGAGTTCTCTGGTGGAGTTTTTTGGGTCACTTAAGTATACTATCATGTCATCTGCAAATAGTGATAATTTTACTTCTTCCTTACCAATTTGTGTACCTTTGACCTCCTTATGTTGTCTAATTGCTCTAGCTAGGACTTCAAGTACTATATTAAAAAGATATGGGGAGAGAGGGCAGCCTGATTTTAGTGGGATTGCTTCAAGTTTCTCTCCATTTAGTTTGATGTTGGCTACCGGTTTGCTGTACATTGCTTTAATTATGTTTAGGTATGGACCTTGAATTCCTGTTCTTTCCAAGACTTTTAGCATGAAAGGATGCTGAATTTTGTCAAATGCCTTTTCAGCATCTAATGAAATGATCATATGGTTTTTTTCTTTGAGTTTGTTTATGTAGTGGATTGCATTGATGGATTTCCGTATATTGAACCATCCCTGCATTCCTGGGATGAAGCCCCCTTGACCGTGGTGGATGATCATTTTGATGTGTTCTTGGATTCGGTTGGCAAGAATTTTATTGAGTATTTTTGCATCGATATTCATAAGGGAAATTGGCCTTAAGTTCTCTTTCTTTGTTGGATCTTTGTGTGGTTTTGGTATCAGTGTAACTGTGGCTTCGTAGAACGAGTTGGGTAGTGTTCCTTCTGTTTCTATTTTGTGGAACAGTTAAGAGTATTGGCGTTAGGTCTTCTTTGAATGTCTGATAGAATTCTGCACTGAAGCCATCTGGTCCCTTGCTTTTTTTGGTTGGGAGACTTTCTATGACCCCTTTTATTTCTTTAAGGGTTATGAGCCTGTTTAGATGATCTATTTGATCCTGATTTAATTTTGGTGTTTGGTATCTGTCTAGGAAATTGTCCATTTCCTCCATATTCCCCAGTTGTGTTGAGTATAGGCTTTGGTAGTAAGATCTGATGATTTTTTGAATATCCTCAGTTTCTGTTGTTATATCTCCCTTTTCATTTCTAATTTTGTTAATCTGGAAACTGTCTCTGTGCCCTTTGATTAGTCTGGCTAAGGGTTTATCTATCTTGTTGATTTTCTCAAAGAACCAGCTCCTGGATTCGTTGATTCTTTGTATGGTTCTCTTTGTTTCTATTTGATTGATTTCAGCCCCGAGTTTGATGATTTCCTGCCTTCAACTCCTCCTGGGAGAATTCACTTCTTTTTGTTCCAGGGCTTTCAGGTGTTTCATTAAGCTGCTAGTGTATGCTCTCTCCATTTTCTTTTTGGAGGCACTTAGGGCTATGAGTTTTCCTCTTAGCACTGCTTTCACTGTGTCCTATAGATTTGGGTATGTTGTGTCTTCATTTTCATTAAATTCTAAAAAGTCTTTGATTTCTTTCTTTCTTCCTTGACCAAGGTATCATTGAATAGAGTATTGTTCAGTTTCCATGTGTATGTGGGCTTTCTGTTGTTTTTGTTGTTATTGAAGACCACTTTTACTCCATAGTGATCTGATAGGAGGCATGGGATTATTTTGATCTTCTTATATTTGCTGAGGTCTGTCTTGTGACCAATTATATGGTCGATTTTGGAGAAGGTACCATGAGGTGCTGAGAAAAAGGTATATTCTTTTGCTTTAGGATGAAATGTTCTGTATATATCTGTTAACTCTAATTGGTCCAAAGCTTCAATTAGTTTCACTGTGTCTCTGTTTAGTTTCTGTTTTCCTGATCGGTCCATTGATGAGAGTGGAGTGTTGAAGTCTCCCACAATTATTGTGTTAGGTGCAATGTGTGCTTTGAGCTTTAGTAAAGTTTCTTTTATGAATGAGGGTGCCTTTGCATTTGGAGCATAGATGTACAGGATTGAGAGTTCTTCTTGGTGTGTTTTTCCTTTGACCAGCAAGAAGTGTCCCTCAATGTCTCTTTTGATGACTTTAGGTTGAAAGTCAATTTTATCTGATATTAGAATGACTACTCCGGCTTGTTTCCTGAGACCATTTGCTTGTAACATTGTCTTCCAGCCTTTTACTCTAAGGTAGTGTTTATCTTTGACACTGAGGTGTGTTTCCTGTATGCAGCAAAATGTGGGATCCTGTTTACGTATCCAGTCTGTTAGTCTATGTCTTTTTATTGGGGAATTGAGTCCATTGATATTAAGAGATATTAATAAATAGTGATTATTACTTCCTGTCATTTTTGATGTTATCTTTTATATTTGATTGGTTATCTTCTTTTGGGTTTGATGAAAGAAGGTTACTATCTTGCATTTTTCAGGGTGAAGTTTCCCTCCTTGTATTGGTGTTTTCCTCCTATTATCCTTTGTAGGGCTGGGTTTGTGGTAAGATATTGGGTTAAGTTGGTTTTGTCATGGAATATCTTGGTTTCCCCATCTATGGTGATTGAGAGTTTTGCTGGGTATAGAAGTTTTGGCTGGCATTTGTGTTCTCTTAGAGTCTGCATGAGATCTGCCCAGGATCTTCTAGCTTTCATAGTCTCTGGTGAGAAGTCTGGTGTGATTCTGATAGGTCTTCCTTTATATGTTACTTGGCCTCTTTCTCTTACTGCCTTTAATATTCTTTCCTTGTTTAGTACATTTGGGGTTTTGATTATTATGTGACGGGATGTATTTCTGTTCTGGTCCAGTCTATTTGGAGTTCTGTAGGTTTCTTTTATATTCATGGGCATCTCTCTCTTTAGATTAGGGGAATTTTCTTCCATAATTTTATTGAAGATATTTGCTGACCCCTTAAGTTGTAAATCTTCGCTTTCATCTATGCCTATAATCCTTAGGTTTGGCCTTCTCAATGTGTCCTGGATTTCCTGGATGTTTTGGTTTACAAGCTTTTTGCATTTTGCATTTTTTTGACTGTTGAGTCCATGGTTTCTATGGTATCTTCGGCATCTGAGAGTCTTTCTTCTATCTCTTGTATTCTGTTGTTGATATTTGCATCTATGTCCCCTGATTTCTTCCCAAGGCTTTCTATCTCCAAAGTTGTCTCCCTTTGAGTTTTCTTAGTTGTTTCTACTTCTGTTTTTAGATCCTGGATGTTTTTGCTCAGTTCCTTCACTTGCTTGTTTGTGTTTTCCTGTAGTTCTTTGAGAGATTTTTGTGTTTCTTCTTTCATGACTTCTGCCTGTTGATCAAATTTCTCCTGTACTTTTTAAAGTGATTTTTGCATTTCCTCCTTATTGGCTACTATCATTTGACCCATATTCTCCTGAATTTCTTTAAGTGATTTTTGTGTTTCCCTTGTAAGGGCTTCTAGCTTTTGATCATTTTTCTCCTGAATTTCTTTAAGAGATTTATGTCCTTCATGTGTTCTTGTAACAGCATCATAAACAGTGACTTTACATCCAAATCTTGCTTTTCTGGTGTGTTGGGGTATCCAGGACTTGCTATTAAAGGAGAATTGGGTTCAGATGATGCCATATTGTCTTGATTTCTGTTAGTAAGGTTCCTACATTTGCCTTTTGCCATCTAGATCTCACTGGTGTTAATTAGTCTTGTTGTCAATGCAGGACTCACCCTTGCAAGATGCCTCCCTGCAGCCAGCTTCCAGATGCCCCACTGGCCCTCTGCACTGCTTGGGGACTGGTGCGTGGCCCAGGCTGCTTCTGATCTAGAGGTGGCAACTGGAAGGCTCCTGCCAGAGGCCTCCGGATGGATCCTTTGCTTTGCCGGGTCAGAGGGACTCAACCGAGCAAGGTGCTTCCCCGTGGCCAGCCTTCAGATGCACTGCTGGCTCTCTGCACTGCTTGGGGACGAGCGCGTGGCCCAGGCTGCTTCTGATCTAGAGGTGGCAACTGGAAGGCTCCCACCAGTGGCCTCCGGATGGATCCTCTGCTTTGCCGGGTCAGACGGACTCACCCGAGCAAGGTGCCTCCCCGGGGATGGGGACTTATGCTTTTTTTAAACAATCTTTTTTTTTTTCAAATTTGCACACATGTGTTAAAGGTTATTTGTATGTCACCAGTATAGTAATGAAATATTCTATTTACTATTAGCGGTGAGCTTTCTGGTTTTGTGCCATTATTTAGCATCTTTTCATGCCAGCTTGAAGAACTCTCCTTGACACTTCTTGTGTGTGGTGATTATGTGCTTCTGCTTTCATTACCCTGGAGAGATGCTATCCCATCATCCTAAAGGGCAGTTTTGCTGTTGATCTGTAGTTGCATCACATGAGGTATGGTTGGGACCAGAACTCTAGGCAGTCAGAGATGCCTCCAGGCCCACGATGGAGCAGGACTGGAGCTGAGTAGTAGGGATGGGTTAAGGTCCGCTGTTGGGTCTATGGTGTCGTTTAAGTTGATGAGTTTATTGCTGGAAAATGGCCAGGCTTACAGAATCCCATAATTCCCAAGAAGACAGGTGTACCCTGGATGGCACTGGAAAGACTGAAGCCAGAACCCAGGTGGCTTGGGATCTGAAGTCTGGTTTAAAGTCATTGAGCCTGTCACAAGGAGAAAAAAGAGGCAGAATTCTTTTGGTAGATGAGCAGTGGCTAAGGAGAGTTAGGCCACAGAGGAACAGGCTGGCTTTGATCCATGGCTAGGACCATGGTGAGCAAGCCCTCTGGAGGTGCAGGCCTGCATTCTCAGAGTGGTTGGTCTGGGCTTTGGTTTGTCCTAGAGTTTTGCAACTGTCTAAAGCTCACTAAAGAAGATCCTCTGTGGACAACTACCAAACTGCTGTTGCCTATAGGAAACATGGGCCCATTATTTTGTCATTTTCCTGGTATCACTCTAAGGCTGAGTCTTAAATTGTAGATTTTCTTCTTCTTGTTTTGCTTGACCAAACATATCTTTTGCAAAATTCCTTATTATTTAAGTCATATATGCTTATTGAAAGGAAGTTAGTAATACAGTCAAAAATAGAATTACCTAAATTATAGTATACAGAAATAAGCTTTATTAAACATTTTAGTAAATGGCTTCCAAGAGTTTTCTATATCTATATATGTATACAAGCCTTTTAAAGGAAAACAATAATACAATCATTCTCTGTTGTATTTACTCACTTTGTTGAACATTTAGAATAACTTAAACTAGAGAGCTCCTAAAGTGTGGCTGGAAATGAGATGAAATAGTTTTGCCTGTATTTATTCATTGAGTGTGCACACAGGAGCACGTGCACAGATGTGCATGCTGCTGTGTGCAGGTGGAAGTCAGAAGACAATCACAGGGAGTTGGTTCTCTCCTTTCACTTGTGGGTCCCAGTGGTTGACCACAGGTCATCAGGCTTAGTGGCAAGCACCTTTAATGACTGGGCCACCTTACCAGCCCTAATATTTTCATATATTTTTGTTTTGGTGAAATGCATTAGAGCAGGGGTTCTCAATCTGTGGGTCATTTGACCCCAAATGACCTTTTCATGGGGTCATATATCAGATATTAGCATTATGACTCATAACAGTAGAAAAATTACAGTTATAAAATAACGATGAAATAATTTTATGGCTTGGAGATCATCACAGTATGAGGAACCATATTAAAGGGTCACAGTATTAGGAACATTGATAACCAGTGCATTATAGTATTGCTGAGAGGACACAAGACTAAATTCTCCATAGGTGTTTGTAAAAATGCATGTGTGTAGGTGAGTATCCATGTGCACATCTGTGCACATCTGTGTGTAGGTAAGTATCCATGTGGAGGCCAGATGTCAAATTCAGATGTTATTCCTCAGAACTGGTTCACTCTGTTGTTGTTTTAAATATAAAGGCCATTATATTTTATTGTCTTTTGTATAGTGTCTTTATTAAAGTACTTTTCATTCTTTTTTATAATTTTTATTTTTTATTATATTCAACACAATATATATTTTATACCAGTCATAAAAATGATGAACATGTTATTAAATGAACATAAAAAGATAAAGTCATTTTGTTTGTTTGTTTGTTTTGTTTTGTTTTAAGTAGAGCTTAAAATCTTGGCTCTGTCTGTGGTATAAACCCAGAATAAGAACAAATTTTAGACATTGGAGTTCATTGTAATAAGACTGTACTTCAATGTCCCTCACATCCCCAAAGGATTTTACCTCCATAGTAGCTAAGAGTTGACAGTTCTGCTGAACCAAGGAATGAATTGTAGGCACATTATTTGGATACAGATTTCCTGCTATGGTCAAAGCTATTTGACCTGAGTGATTTTCATCATTCTCAGGCCACAGGGAACAGGTTACATTCATTTAAGAAATGGTGTGTGTGTTAAGATGGTTTATCCATGAAGTCATTCATCTACTGTTTCAGTGATGTTCTGCTTGGAGGGTGGCACAGACATTAGGTGGTGGTAAGATTCTGGTTCATTGACTGTAATGATTTTGAAAAGCATTCATCTCAGAAAAAGAATAACTTATAAGGTCATCTTCTTCAAAATTGATGCAATAATTATAAATATCAAGCAAAACATTCAGTCTTACTCTTTGCTATTCTCTTACAAGCTACCTCCCAAATTAATTGCCTATGTTCTTTTGGCTGTATTGAAATATGTAAGCTGTTCTGAAAACCATAGTATAGTGTAAAAACATCAAATAAACAATCCTACTTATAGAGAGGCTGAGATAGGAAAGGCATGATTTTAAGACCATTATGTAGTACACAGCAAGACACTGTCACATATAAACAAGCAGAAAGTGTATATGGACATCTCTTCAATTACCAAATTAGAGAGACCACTGGGTAACAGCCAACAAATTTCTAATTCCTCATATTTTTGAATTTCAATCAGCTAGGATATGTTGGTAATATTAATTTTCATATTAAGAGATATTAAGGAAAAGTGATTGTTTCTTCCTGTTATTTTTGTTGTTAGAAGTGGAATTATGTTTGTGTTGGTTTGTTGAAAGATTACTTTCTTGCTTTTTCTAGGGTGTAGTTTCCTTCCTTGCATTGGCGGTTTTCATCTATTATCCTTTGTAGGGCTGGATTTGTGGAAAGATATTGTGTAAATTTGGTTTTGTCATGGAATATCTTGTTTTCTCTGTCTACGGTAATTGAGAGTTCTGCTAGATATAGTAGGCATTTGTGTTCTCTTAGAGTCTGTATAACATTCCCCCAGGATCTTGTCTCTGGTGAGAAGTCTAGCGTAATTCTTTCTTTTTCTTTATTTCTTTTTTCTTTTCTTTTCTTCTTTTCTTTTCTTTTTTTTCTTTCTTTTCTTTTCTTTTCTTTTTTTTTGTTTTTTTTGTTTGTTTGTTTTTTTGTGAAACAGGGTTTCTCTGTGTAGCCCTGGCTGACCTGGAACTTACTCTGTAGACCAGGCTGGCCTCAAACTCAGAAATCTGCCTGCCTCTGCCTCCCAAGTGCTGGGTTCAAAGGCATGTTCACCACTGCCCAGCTGTCTAGTATAATTCTGATAGGTCTGCCTTTATATGTTACTTGGCTTTTTTCCCTTACTGCCTTTAATATTCTTTCTCTATTTAATGCATATGGTGTTTTGATTATTATGTGATGGGAGGAATTTCTTTTTTAGTTCAGTCTATTTGGAATTCTGTAGGTTTCTTGTATGTTTATGGGCATCTCTTTCTTTAGGTTAGGGAAGTTTTCTTCTATAATTTTGTTGAAGACATTACTGTCCCTTTAAGTTGGAAACCTTCACTCTCTTCTATACCTATAATCCTTAGGTTTGGTCTTCTCATTCATCCCTAAAGGAGACTAACTGTCCCTCCCTTTGCAGACATTAACTGTCTGTAACTCATCAGTGGGTGGGGCTTGTGAAAACCTCTTTCCATGTTGGCATATGGATTGGTGAGTCTTTAGCAGGTTTTGAATGGGAAACCATACTGTCGAGAGTCCATGGGTGTAACACTCCTGTCACATTCAGAAGACACTATCTCACAGTAGTCCCTCACATCTTCTGACTCTTCCCACTTTATCTTCCACGATGTTACCTGAACCTTAGGTGTAAGAGTTATGTTATAGATATCCTTTCGGGGGCTGGGCATCCCACTGTCCTCGTTGACTAGTTGTCATTCTCTGTAACTTATATGTCTGCTCAAAAAAGGAAGCTTCTTTGATGAGGGTTTAAAGTTACATTTATTTAAATATTTATTAATTTAACAGAGTCGTAGTAATAGATTTTCCTCTAGGGTCCATGACATCTCTGATGATGGAGTTTTGACTAGCTTTATAGCACCAGATAGCTGTTGGTTGCCCCCAAGATGTTAGCACTACTATTGCACCATGGGGTATATGGTGCAATATACCTTATCTTGACTTGAAGAAAGGGTATGTGTCTTCATTAGGGTATCTTTGCTGTGATAAAACACCATAATCAAATACAGTTTGGGAAGGAAATGGGGTTTTTGCTTATATTTCATGGCAGCAGTTCATCACTGAGGAATATCACGGCAGAACTCAAGCAAGGCAGCATCGTGGACGCAGGAACTGAGTGAAACAGTGGCAATGGAGAAATGCTACTTACTGGCTTGCCCCTACTGGGTGACACTGCTGGCTGGTCCCTGCTGGCTTGTTTGTTTTCTTATGCCAGGATTCATTGGTGGCACTACCTACAGTAGTATGGGCCCTCCCATGCTAATCATTCATCAAAAAATGTCCTATAGACTTGCCCACAGTCCAAGTCTAAGAGGTATTATCTCAGTTAAGATTCTTTCTACCAAGACAATCATACCCTGTGCCAAGTTGACATAAAACGTAGCCAGCACAGAGCGTGATATAAATGTCTCATTTGGAGCTGAACATACCACAGCATCATATTCTCTGCACGCTGACCAACTGTGGGTCTCTGTGTTAATCATCACATACTGCAAAAAGAAGCATCTCTGATGAAGGCTAAGACATGCATTGATCTATGGATATAAGGATCATAACTTAGGGGACAATTTATTAATATGTCCACTTAGCAGTATCAGGTTCTTCTCTAAGGCCTATGATCTAGCCAGCCATGAGCTTTTGACCAGTTAACAGAAGAGTGAATTTTAAATACAACCAGAAAATAATTGGTTACATCATTAATATTTGTGCCAGCCACTGTTATACCAGTAATCATCATATCTTGAAGAGCCAGTCCTTAACATAGCTCATTGATTCATAGCTGGATAAGAGTATTGACAACTTTTCTCCCCTGGGATGTACTTAGAATCTTCCTACATTATGAAAGCTCTCCAATAGGAATGAAGCTTTTAAGTTGGTACCAGCTTGATACCTCTATGTTCTGTAACTCAAGTATGTATTGGCTTCAGCAACAGAATCTTATCATCAGGCTCTGAAGGGTAATCAAAAGTAACAGCTTGTAATGTTAGGTGGGTGTCTTAGTTGGGGTTTTACTGCTGTGAACAGACACCATGACCAAGGCAGCTCTCATAAGGACAACATTTAATTGGAGATGACTTACAGGTTCAGAAGTTCAGCCCATTATCATCCAAGTACGAGTACAGCAGTGCCCAGGACAGCATGGTACAAGTGGAGCTGAAAGTTCAACATTTTGTTCTTGAAGACAAACAGGAGAAGAGTGGCTCCCAGGCAGGCAAGTTGAGGGTATTAAAGCCCATGCCCATAGTGACACACTTCCTCCAAAATAGCTACTAATATGGCCACTCCCTGGGCCAAATATATACAAACCACCACAGGGTGGAGTCTATGGGATTCAACTGACCAACAACTAAAACGGGATATGCCGCCCCAGGTACTAGACTTTGTATCTGATAATCTAGTTTCTGGGAAAGAGAGTGGTTCAACTCCCATAGGGCCACTCCATTTAAACTCCTTTTATATGTATATATAATTTGGGGAGCTTCTACAGGAATAGGTTTCCATTGACTTTTTCAAGTCCTATGTTAGTTATCCTTCCTTACCCCACCGTCCTGACCTATCTCATTTAACTCTTCTTGTTCTACTAGTCCCTTGTGTAGCACCCTGGCGGCAAAAGACCAAACCTCAACAAGTTTCTTTTTGTGTGTGCAAGAAAGCTTATAAAGTAAGATGTTTCCCTTTGCCTTTTTAAAACATTCTTAGTGTTATTTATCCCTCCTGATCTTATTTGTTAAACAGAGTCTCTCATTGGCCTGGAGTGAACCCGTGGGATCTGGCTTTGTCTGTCTCTCCAGCACTAGGGTTATAAGTGGGTGCCACCATGCCTCACTTTTTTAAAATCTGAATTCTAGAAGATGGAGCTCAGCTCCTGTTGCGGCGTGCTCAGCAACCTGAACCAAGTCAGCCACCTCTCCAGGCCCAGTAATAAACTTGTATAATTCCTCATATTTCAACTCAATCCCCCCAGTACTGCTGGAGAAGTGTGCATGCTTAAAATCAAATACAGTAATGGCAGCCCGGCTTGGGACAGCACACTGACTCTAGAGGCAACACTGCTCAGTTGTTTTCCTCTGAGCCTTTCTTTGCCTTAGAGAGATAATATCGCTTAGCTAACTCTTCTGTATCTTTTTTGTTTTAGGACTTTTCAACTTTCCTGTATATTTACAGTTAGCTCGATATGAAGAGTTAAGGCACATTAGCTGTGACTCTGAGACCTCTGCTGTGCACACTGCGCTGCCCCCACTGGCAGCTGTCCCCAGTGGCAGCCTCTGCATTCTGGCTTCAGCTGACTGTGGCAATCTGGGTTTCATTAGTAAAGAAAGATAAGATGAAGCGCTGAGCTGCCTCCCACTATCTAGGAAAGACAGAAGCCCTGAGTATTTGGAAAATGTGAGCACAAAAATATTTAGGGATTTGAGGAGTGAAGGTTATTTGCTGTCCGGGAGAGAAAGGGCAGAAGATTATCACCCAAGCAATTTTGATGTTGGGTTTTATCTCTCTGCAATGGGCCTTCCGTGATGGACAGAGTCTGCTGCCATTTCCACGAGGCTCCGCCACTGCCCCTATCTCTGGCATCTCTCATTTATTTTGTACTTCATGATTAGTTGCTAATAGTGGAACCTAGGTGTCAACATGGCTTTAGCTGATGTTGTCCAGATCTGCCAGCGAAAGTCCTGCTGTGGCCATGCTGAGATAAAAAGGAGGGGAAAAGGATTTCTTTCCAGTGAAGGAATGCCTCCAGCACAGAATTCCTAGTCTAGTGCTCAATTGTGAATTATAACTTGTTCTTTTGTGTTCTCCACTCCCTTTCCCTGGCCCCCAGCCCGCATAGGTTAGACAAGCTTTGTGTCACAGAGCTATAGACCCTCTCCCTGCCCTCCCTCTTTTTGAGACCTGTCATTGCTACATAGCTATGCTGGCTTTGAACTTGTGACGTCATCCAGATTGCTTAAACTTCTTCATCCTTTTCATCACGACACTCTGAGCTTTTCATTGGCATAGTCTGGCCGATTTGTGATGCTTACTTATCTGTTCCTGTATCTGCTGAGCCCGTGTGTGTTCTTTTGAAAAGAAAAATCTATTCTGATCTCTTTCTCCTTAAAACTCCAGGTTATTCTCACCATTGAGCCGTGTGTGGTACTTATACCTTTTTACTATTAACCCCTTTTCAGATTTTGAGTGGCAAATCTTCTCTTTCATTCCATGGGTTGCCTTTACTCTGTTCCTTGTTTCCCTGACCACACAAAGGTTTTCTTAATTTGATGTAACTTCACTTGTGTGCAGTTTTGCTTTTATTGCCTGTCCTCTTAGGCTGTGTGTTTGTGTGTGAATGTGAGGAGGGCAAATGTGTATGACAAGTGTGTCAGGGCACGTGGTGTACATGTCAGATCAGAGGACAACCTTGGTATTCCGCACCTTTAACCTTGTTTGATACAGGTGGTGCTTTTGTTGTTTATTACTACATATACCAGGTAGCTGATTCTTGGTCTAATGGAGTCTGTCCTTTCATCTTGCTGGAATTATAGGTGTATGCTACCGTGGCCAACTTCACGTTGTAGAGATCCAAACTCAGGTCTTCAGGCTTGTGCCATACATACTTTCTGTACTGAGTCATTCTCCTAGCTCTTGGACTTTTGATAATTGCCCAGGTCAATGTCGAAGAGTTTGTTATCTTCATATTTTCTTCTGAGAGTTTCACCATTTTGGGGTCTTTAAGCCTTTACTTGATTTTGAGTTGATATGATATGATAAGATATGATATGTAGATCTTCTTCATGGGAATGTCTAGGTATTTTTTAAAACACCAAAGATTTAAAAATCTTTTTAAAGAGATTGTCCTTTCTCCATGTTGTGTCCACAAACGTGGATTTCTTTCTGTCCCATTTGTCTCTGTGTGTGCTCTCATGCCAGCTCATGCTGCATTGAAATCAGGTGGAGAATGATTTTCTCTGCCTTTGCTCCCAGATGCTGAGACTGCTTCAGCTACAAGGGATCTTTTGTGTTGCTGTATAAATTTAATTTTTTTTGTCCTGTTTCTGAGACAAATGTCACCAACGTTTTGAGAACTGCATAGCATATACAGATTGCTTTGGGCAGTGTGGGTATTTTAACAATATTAATTCTTCCAATACATGAACATGGGCTCTCTTTCCAGTAAGTGCGTCTCCTCTTGAATACTCCTCCACTGCTGGTGGGGTTGCAAATTGGTACAACCACTCTGGAAATCAGTCTGGCAGTTTCTCAGAAAACTGGGCACGTCACTTCCAGAGGATCCTGCTATACCACTCCTGGGCATATACCCAGAGGATTCCCCAGCAGCTAATAAGAATACGTGCCCCACTATGTTCATAGCAACCCTATTTATAATAGCCAGAACCTGGAAAGAACCCAGGTATCCCTCAATGGAAGAATGGATGCAAAAAATGTGGTATATATATATATACAATGGAGTACTATTCAGCCATTAGAAACAATGAATTCATGAAATTCTTAGACAAATGGATGGAACTGGAGAACATCATACTAAGTGAGGTAACCCAGTCTCAAAAGATCAATCACAGTATGCACTCACTAATAAGTAGTTATTAGCCTAGAAAATTGGAATACCAAAAGAACATAATCCACACATCAAATGATGTACAAGAAGAACGGAGGAGTGGCCCCTGGTTCTGGAAAGACTCAGTGTAGCAGAATTCGGCAAAACCAGAACGGGGAAGTGGGAAGGGGTGGATGGGAGAACAGCGGTAGGGAAGAGGGCTTATGGGACTTTTGGGGAGTGGGGGGCCAGAAAAGGGGAAATCATTTGAAATGTAAATAAAAATATATCGAAAAAAAATCCAAAAAAAGTATGTCTCCTCTCCCATTTCTTTCTTTCACCAATAGTTCTTAATGTCCAGCTCTTTTACCTGAACAGCTAAATCTATTCCCAAGTAATTAATTTTTTATTACTGCTGTTGCCTTTGCTATTATGAAAGAGATTGTTTATAACATTTTCTTCAATAATTCCTTATTAGTAAGTAGAAATGATGCCTATGTTAATTTTGCATTGACAACTTTTCTGAACGCATTAATTATAATAAGTATGTGATAGCTCTTTATGGTTTTTCTCTATAATATTGTATCATTTGCAAACAGGGACACTTTAAAGTCTTCCTTTCTACTATTGAATTAAGATTTTTTGCAGATGTTTTTTACCTAATTTTACAGGAGTTTGGATGCTAAGTCAGAGTGTGGGAGGCTAACCATGAATATTAAGCCTGAGTTTTCAGGAGCTAGCTAGATATTTGGGGAAGGTTTGATGTTTGCATCTGCTGAGATGGGCCTGAAGTCTGGTGTTATGGGAGCTAGCCTGGTATGAATCTGATCTTTGGTTTGAGTCTGCAGATGCTGGTCTGAGCCCTAGCTCTCTAAAGAACTGACCCTGATGTCTCAGTGTGTGGCACTGCAATTGCCTGCATGAGCTCTGGACTTTAGGTCCACTGGAGCAAGGCTGAAACAGTAAACTCCTGTTTTCTGGAGTGTGGATTTTTCAGGAAGCATCCCAGAAAATAGATCTAGCTACACAGACTGGCCAGGAACCTGGCAAAATTGTCGTCTGTATCTGTAAGCACTGGCCCAATGCCTGAGACCAGTGGTCTATACTATTAGTGCAGGGACAGGTACAAAGCTTGGAACTTTCTGGTCTGACCTGGTTTTGAGCTCATTCAAAACCAGGATCAGACCTGTCTCCTGGGCCTGGAGGGGCTACCCTGTATTGAGGAATACTTTTGATAGCCAGTTGGTTCATATTTCGCAAATTCAATTTCTAAAAACGACAAGGTTCTATTTTCAACTACTAAATGAATCAGCTCCTGAGAGGTGGTCATGCCATGCTGGTAAATGCGGGCCACATACAGCAGGCTTCAGCAGATCCTCCCGTAAGGATCTGTCCTCAGGAAGCCTGCAGAAGCTGAGCTTCCCAGGCTAGAGTTTCCTGGAGCAATTGAAGATGCAGTAGGGAATGTGGAAGCTCTCAGTTGAGGTTCTCCCGCCGGCTGTCCCTTACTTAATACTCTGCATTTAAATCAGACCACCTAAATGGAAGAGAAACGTTTCCAGCCGCCAGCAACACAGTTGAAAATACAGAGCCAGAATCGAACAGGCCAAAATATAGTTGCTATTTATATTATCTGCTTCCTCATGGTGTTACATGTGCATAAATAAAAATCCTGAAGAAAGGGACAGAAAGCCAGAGTGAACATCTGGAAGACATCCTCCGAGTCTGCAGTCCATTCACCTTCCAGCATCACCCCAGTTCTTGGCACCAGCCAACCAACCACTTCCCATTTCCCATTCCTCCACCGCACGGTACAGCATATACCCGAGGGTCGTTATCATCTCTGCAACATGGAGTGAGGGTGTAGGAAGAGGCACCGTTGAGCACAGGGAAGCTGATGCATTTGCGGGTGGGAGGGGGGACCCTGAGTGTGTATTTTAATGACTCTGAGAATAAAAGCCTTTTCTTTCTCCTCTTATTTTATTTTTTAAGCTTCTGACCATCAAGGAACGCTCAGAAATGCTTTTGTAATTACCGTTACATCCCATCATTTCTTGGTACTCTAGAGTCTCCAGAAAATGACAAAATAATGTTCTACTGTAAAAACCTGAGATGGGAAAACCTTCTGTTCACAGGACCTCTGTGGAATGCCTGTGATTGCAATCACAGACGCAGCTGAAACAGCCTGGGGACGCCCTGCTGCCTTCCCCCAGTTGAAGGTAACACTTGCCTGAATCTACCTGTTTAGCCCAGAAGAGCCGTCTGCTATCCAAAAGGAGCTTAAATGGTGACTAAGCAGCGAGGAACCGCCTAGATTCACAGCAATTAGAGGCATTTTCAAGGTTTTGAAAGATGGTTCGTACTAACCTTCCTTTTTGTCTGCCAAGATTCATTGGAATTGGGAAATAAGCAGCAGCAGGGGAATAAGACTGAAGTGTTTGGTGGACATCTCCTTAGACACAAACGAGTCGGGATGGTTCTCAAAAGTGAGATGCATCTGTGTTGAAAGAGCAACTTGTGAATTTTCAATGGTTAGAATTAACTCAGGGAATAAGATGCTGTAATCACAGAACATGCCCCTGTGAACAAAAGCCACCCCAAGAATCCCCAAACCCGTCTGTTTGAGGTGTTCCACCATTGTGCAACTAGGTAAGGCCTGCCGTTTTAAAAAAGAAAAATTATATTCTTTATGTTTCGCTCCTGAGTCCCACTTCGGTTCCTTACTTTGTAGTCACCTTCAGCAGCATGCTTGGCACGTGTCTTTAAAAACCACACCATGCTTAGGAACACTGTGCAGATGTCAATTTACAGAACTCTGTGGTGTGAATACCCTTATTGGGAGAACATTATATTTTTGAGCCCCGATCTTATTCTGTGTGCACCAAATGCACTGCTCCTAATGGCTGTGTTACAGTCCGCTGTGCACGGCTGCCGTTTTCTCTCACTCCTCAGTATGGGCATCAGTCTGACCTCAATGAATGATGTTACCACCCACACAACACCTCGTAGAGCTGCCGCTCCCCTCTCATCTCTGTGGTAGCTTCTGGATCAAGTATGACTCAAGGTCTAGGCAGTCTTTCAAGTAATGTCTTCAACGTTTGTGATGGAACTGTTGTTCGAAAGTGAAAACAATATACATAAAAGTTGATTAGCAAATGTAAAAAAAGAGTTACCCACAACCTGCATGGTCAGACTGTGAGGCACTGCACATGTAAAGTTGGACTTGGGCAGAAAGAACATTGAGGGATGCCCCTACCTTGCTACTGTTCTATCCGTGTGTTTCTGAAGTCTAACTCTAGGCCTATGGAGGCTGGAGACTTGACCTGAGTTAAGAGAAGAGGAAGAAGATGGATCACAGCAGGGAAGGTCTGCAGCTGGAGACTTTGCCCCTTTAATACCAAAACCTGAAAGAGACATCTTCCCAGGGAAAGGAAATGATAGGACTGACAAGCTGGGATTTCATTCATGTAAGCCTAACTCAAGATCTGGGCCATGCCTCCGATGCTTGATTTTTCCCATGCTGTTATTCAATATGAGATTAAAATTTCATATGTTAATATGAGCAAAGGGTGGGCATTAGGTCCCTCCACAGAAATCAGGTATAGGCAGGAAGCAGGACAGGCACGAACAGCAAAGGCGGAAGAGTTAGTTTCTTCTCTCAAAACAGGTACAAAGTGGGGACCTATTCCTTATTATGGTGTGATCAAAAGAAACACCTGGTCTCTCTTCTAAGACCCTTGGAATCTCTGGAGTGCCTTTTGTGTTATGACGAGGCTAGCTCTGAGGCTCTAAAAGTCTCAGGATGGAGCTGGGACCAGAAACACCAAATCATGATCAGAGTCTTAAACTTCGGCCCTACTCCCCAAATTCCACAAAAGGCAAGAGGCTAGAAACAGGATCAATCACCCACAGCCAAGGGTGTAAGAGATCGTGTGCCTCCGTAAGATCCTGTGCCTCCCGCTCCTTGGTACAATTCACAGAACATGAACTCACAGGTGTGCTGGATCGTGGCTCCCATGTTGAGAGCATAGGACATCAGTGTCCCCCTCCCAACCCACCCCCAAGTCCTGCCCCACATATTTTGCCTTGTGCTTCTCTGTCGAGAGAGTCCCTCTCTGAGGTTTGTGAATCATTCCAGCAGTTGTTAGTCAAAAAGAAGAGGTCATGGGAACCCCTGGATCCCAGCAGTGTGGTTCACAAGTGGAAAGCTACTACTCTGAGGGGTGTCTAAAAGTGAGAGCACTACATGGACAGAGCCATGCAGAGTCACACACAGATGGCTGGAAATTATCAACTCCCAGGACACCCAGTTGGTGTTCAGAGAATGGCAGAACTGGTTGTCAGTGGGGTGAAAGTCGATGCATTTGGAAGTGATCTTTGAGCAAAACCAGCTCGTACTCCTGTGTTTAGCAGCACCTCCTGGGACAAAACGCCAGCTGCCCCTTGCTTCACCCACTCTTATCTCCAGGAAATACTGTCTTTGTTTTGTCTTTCCCAGCCACTAGAGTAATGTGGCCTGCAGCTTCGCGGTGTCAGGATCTCAACACTTCCAAATAAAGCTCCCACTGGACCTCTCCCAGCAAACGCTCTTTTGAAACTGAAAACGTTTCCATGGAAATGAATAAAGTGTAAAGATAGATTATTACATTTATAATTTTGTTTCATGTAAACAACACATAGCCATAATCATAGAGACTCAAAAAACTCCTATAGACGAGTTGGTTTTTAAAGTAGCATTTAACATTTTAGAGTAAAATATACGTAACATAAATTTACTATTTGGACGTTTTTAAGTGTATAGTTTAGTGATCTTAAGTGCATCATGCACTTAAGTATTGTTCTGGGCTGGAGAGATGGAGAGACAGAGAGACAGAGGCATGGAGACATGGAGAGAGATGGAGACACGGCCCAGGAGAAAAGAGCTAGGCATTTGTTCTCATTCTCAGGGTGAACTCTTGACAATCTAGCATTCTCAAGGAACAGAATGATGGCTTCATTTTGGAAGGGCGTTGGTTTTTTTTTTTTTAATTTTCTATATTCTTTGTTTACATTCCAAATGGTTTTTTTAAAGACTTTTTTTTATGTATATGAGTACACTGTAGCTGTCTTCAGACACACCGAAAGAGGGCATCGGATCTCATTATAGATGGTTGTGAACCACCATGTGGTTGCTGGGAATTGAACTCGGAACCTCTGGAAGAGCCCTCTCTCCAGTCCCAGGAAGGGTGTTGTTTTGAGTATCTCATTTATTCCTTGACAACATCACAGCTGCATGTAACATATTTGGATCACCGTCACCCCCATTTCTCCTTTATTTCCCTCCTGCACCCCCTCCTTCTTCCCTAGTTTCCTACCTGACTTCACACTCCTCTACCTTCTTAAAGTCACACACATGATCATACGTTCGGGATGATCTGCTGAAGCACATTTAACTTACCAGTAGTTACACCGCTGAAGAAAATTGCCCCCTCTCCCCCAGCAGCTATCGATGCCTAGAAACTAACCAGGCACATTGTTCCTGATAGTCTTTTGCCATTGAATTTCATTTAGATAAAATCCTGGAAAATGTTACTCATGAAGCATTGAATAGGCAATTCCTACAATGTTTCAGGCACTGAGGTAAAAACATAATATATTTAAATGGCTTATAGGGAATAGAATAGACAAACAGACAGACAGACAGACAGACAGACAGACAGATGAATAAATAAAGCAGATGATAATAGACATGGGAAATGAATATGCTGAAATGCTAACAACTGGGAAATCTAGGTAAGGGGCAAGAAGTTCTTTGTGTAATATTTATACCTTTTCTGTAAGTACAAAACTAATTTCAAGATTCCACAAAAGAACAAGACAATAAAGGAGCCAATGAAATGGCTTTGTGAGTGAAATCACTTACCATGCAGATGACTGACCCCCCATAATCCTCTGACCTCCACAAGTGTACCCTGGCATACCCATTAACATCCACCATGCACACACACATGCACACACACACACACACACACACACAATGGTAATAAAATAAACTCATAAAAAGATTAAAAAGCAGATTATAAATTATCACAGATCCCTGAGAGAGTCATGTTATAAAAATGTCTTCCACCCTTATGTTTTAAGAAGTAATTCCCCTCCACCTTAATAGACGGGTAAAGGGAACAGTGTTCTACAGTCAGGTAAATTTTGAAAACCGATACTACATCCTTTTCTTACAGCCCTGTGTGCATTTAAGGATCTGATGAATCTGAGAAGCAGCCAGCAGGCAGATGAAGCTGAGTTGCTGGAAGGAATCCCAATGTGTTGGACCAGGCCATGATTTCTTCTCCTGGCAACAACTATTAACACAGAGACTTCGGACGGGACACTGAGATAAGGAGCACTATCTCAGTCTGTATGCATTGAAACTCCCTGGAAAAGAGCAAGCAGCTCGTGATGCATGCGCCACTGAGTTTGCAGATATTGTTCTCACAGATCTTGAGATAGCCTTTGTGTGAGTGCACACATATGGCCGTTTTGTAATTAGAAACTCCTAGTTTCTTAATGTGGTCTTTATTGACTCTCGTGCTGAGATAAATAGTTTGTATTAATACAATTGCTTGGGACTAATTGCTGAGTTTTTAGGGTGACCTTATGCTAAGCTCTAGTGAATTCAATTAAGTGAACCACGTAGAATAAAACAACGGATCAACTCAGCTGTCTATTGTGAATCGGTAGACCTTGAGGGACCTGCTATAAAGGAAGTTATTGGCTTTTTCTCAAACTTGAAAGATAATCTAGAAATCTCTCTCAGTGGCCCTATGACTATCTCAAATTTCTCCAAGAGCAGAAGATGACTTCATACACAACATCAGATGTTTCTTAACATTAATTAAGAAATCTTTGCCACATTAACTTCATTGTGTGCTTTTTTTTCTTTTTGTAAAACATTGCATCTGAATACTTTGAAAAATTTTACAAAGTGGTCAAAAATAATTTTCCTTCTAATAGTTGAGAGTGATTTCTTTAATCCCAACACTCAGGATGAAGGAGAAGGGTGGATCTCTGTAGGCCAGCATGGTCTATACACTGAGGTCCAGCCTGGTCTCCATAGTGAGTTCCAAGACAGCTAGAATTACAAAGTGAGATTCCACTCCTCGCCCTGCCACTACCTTTCCCTCTCTCTGTCTCATATATACATAAATATATGTACATATATTTAAAATGTTGAAAAAGATATTTTATTTTTTAAGTGAAAGAAGCTCTTATAGGAAACAGAGAAAGGGGAGTTTGACTTTTAAAGTCCATGCCATCAATGCATTTAAGATTTAAGCGTGCTTAGATGTATCTGACTCACTCTGATAGTTTGCTTCTTCTTGAGTGTACAATCAGGGCAAACAACAGCAGCTAACAAAAGCAGGGCTGGTAACCCAGTTTAATAAGGAGTGTAACAAATGGGACCACAGCCCTGTGCATTTACTAGTAGTTATGAAATAAAAGATTGCTTAACAAAATTAGGTTGCTGTGTAATTCAAAGTGTCAGTTCAAAGAGTACAATGATTCTTAAATGCAGATCAAAACAACCCTGAGATTTTACCTTACACCAGTCAGAATGGCTAAGGTCAAAAACTCAGGAGACAGCAGGTGTTGGCGAGGATGTGGAGAAAGAGGAACACTCCTCCACTGCTGGTGGGGCAGTAAGATGGTACAACCACTGTGGAAATCAGTCTGGAGGTTCCTCAGAAAACTGGACATGAGACTTCCAGAGGACCCTGCTATACCTCTCCTGGGCATATACCCAAAGGATTCCCCAGCATGCAATAAAGACACATGCTCCATTATGTTCATAGCAGCCTTATTTATAATAGCCAGAAGCTGGAAAGAACACAGAAGTCCCTCAAAGGAGGAATGGATACAGAAAATGTGGTGCATTTACACAATGGAATACTACTCAGCAATTAGAAACAATGAATTCACGAAATTTTTAGGCAAATGGTTTGATCTGGAAAATATCATCCTAAGTGAGGTAACCCAATCACAAAAGAACACACATGGAATGCAATCTCTGATAAGTGGATATTAATTAGCCCAGAAGCCCTGAATACCCAAGGCACAAACTGCATAACAAGTGACTCCCATGAAGAAGTATGGAGAGGGTCCTGATCCTGGAAAGGATTGATCTAGCATGGGAAGGGAATATAAGGACAGAGAAAAAGGAGGGAGGTGATTGAAGAATGGATGGAGAGAAGAAGGTTTATGAGACATATGGGGAGGGGGAATCCGGGAAAGGGGAAATCATTTGGAATGTAAACAAAGAATATAGAAAATAAAAATATTTTAAAAAAAAAGAATTCAGCATACAAGATATTAGATAGCATGATGACATTTTAAAACAAAGTCTGTTTTAGTGTATTATTCTCCATAATCTCTCTCTTTTAAAATTTACTGTTGTTGCTATGGTGGTGGTAGTGGTGGTGGTGGTGGTGGTGGTGGTGGTGTATTTGTGTGTGTGATATGTTCTGTATGGGTTCATGTATACCACGGGGAGGCCAAAGGACAACTTTGTGCTGTCAGTTCTCCCTTCTAGACCTTCCAAGAGTTTTGGGGAATCAAACTCGGGTCCTCGGGTTTCCCAGCAAACACTTTCACCAGCTGACTCAGTCCCTGAGCCACCTGATAGTAGAGAAGACTCTTAAAGAGCAGGCTGACAATGCAGAAATTCTTTATATCACTGACTGCCTTGCTTAAGAACAAATGCACTGGCTACTCACCTGGAGTGCTCCCAGCACACAGCAGAGATTCCTGCAAGCCTATGTTTATTGCAGCACTTCTCACAACAGCCAAGTTCTAGAATCTGCCTCGAAGCAGTAAGTAAATGGATACATTGTTACTTGGATCAGTGAGTATATGGATACATTGTTACATGGATCAGTTGGTAAATGGATACATTGTTACAGGTGCCACAATTTCCTCCTGTGGGGGTATGTTATTAGCATATGTATAAAATACTTTCCCGGAGCACCCTCTGAACTGGATATCACACCTTGACAATGGGTAAGCCAGTCCCAGTCTTACTGCTTCTTCACACTAGCCTCAGAAGCAGTTCTGTCAGAATGCGAATTGATCCATCCTTGTCTCCTCATACTAGGCTCAACTCCAAATGGATCAAGGACCTCCATATAAAGCTAGACACTCTGAAGCTAATAGAAAAGAAACTGGGGAAGACCCTTAAGGACATTGGTACAGGGGGAAAGTTCCTGAACAGAACACCAATAGCTTATGCTCTAAGATCAAGAATTGACAAATGGGACCTCATAAAATTACAAAGTTTCTGTATAGCAAAGGACACCATCAAAAGGACAAATCGGCAACCAACAAATTGGGAAATGATCTTCACTAACCCTACATCAGATAGAGGGCTAATATCCAATATATACAAAGAACTCAAGAAGTTAGACCCCAGAAAACCAAATAACCCTATTAAAAATGGGGTACAGAGTTAAACAAGGAATTCTCACCTGAAGAACTTCGGATGACGGAGAAACATCTTTAAAAATGCTCAACTTCACTAGTCATCAGGGAAATGCAAATCAAAACAACCCTGAGATTTCACCTTACACCAGTCAGAATGGCTAAGATTAAAAGCTCAGGAGACAGCAGATGTTGGCGAGGATGTGGAGAAAGAGGAACACTCCTCCACTGATGGTGGGGTTGCAAATTAGTTCAACCACTCTGGAAATCAGTCTGGCAGTCCCTCAGAAAACTGGGCATGTCACTTCCGAAAGATCCTGCTATACCACTCCTGGGCATATACCCAGAGGATTCCCCAGCGTGTAATAAGGATACATGTTCCACTATGTTCATAGCAGCCCTATTTATAATAGCCAGAAGCTGGAAAGAACACAGGTATCCCTCAACAGAAGAATGGATGCAAAAAATGTGGTATATCTACACAATGGAGTACTATTCAGCCATTAGAAACAATGAATTCATGAAATTCTTAGGCAAATGGATGGAGCTGGAGAACATCATACTAAGTGAGGTAACCCAGTCTCAAAAGATCAATCATGGTATGCACTCACTAATAAGTGGATATTAGCTTGGAAACCTGGAATATCCAAAACATAATCCACACTTCAAATGAGGTACAAGAAGAATGGAGGAGTGGCCCCTAGTTCTGGAAAGACCCAGTGTAGCAGTATAAGACAAAACCAGAACAGGGAAGTGGGAAGGGATGGGTGGGAGAACAGAGGGAGGGAAGGGGGCTTATGTGACTTTCGGGGAGTGGGGAACCAGAAAAGGGGAAATCATTTGAAATGTAAATAAAAAATATATCGAATAAAATTTAAAAAAAAAAAAAAGAAGAGGAAGCAGTTCTGTCCATTTAGGCAGTTGACACACAGAGATTTATGGAAGAAAGATCGTAAGGGAGCATGAGGAAGCATGGAGAAACTGCAGATTTCAATGCAGACCTGATGCTTGGCAGGAAAGATGAAACAAAGAACTGGGGATGCTAGGCAGGCTATGCCAAGCTCTCATACCCACACTGTGCTTGGTCATTGGCTGAAAGCAGCCAGCGAAGCAGGGTCTGAGTATAAATGCCACTGTGGCTGAGGAGAGGCAGCAAGAAAGTACCTACGAACTGTGGCCACAGCGTGGATCCATCGCAGCCATCGTGGTTCAATCTACCACGTGACTCTTTCTGTGTTCTGACAACCCCTAGGATTCAGGCTTTGCCTCCAAGTATCTTCTTTAGATTTGAATTTCTACTCCTGTCTATTTAAGTTCTATATCATCTTTAATGATCTCATCACAGCCTCCAGTGGCCACCTGACCACCCCCCCCCTGAATGTCTATACCTGCTAAGGTCTGAACCCCCATGTCCCTGGGAAAATTAGATATTGAACCCAACTTCTAAATGTGATGGCATTTGGAGGTAGATTCTTTGGGTCACCAGAGCAGAGCCCTCACTAATTAGATCTGTGCCCATCCTGTCAACAGCCGCAGAAAGCCCCTCATTCCTTCTATCATGTGAGCAGACAACCAAACACATTTTCTAGCTTTCACCAAACAGCCAGTGGAACTGGAGCCTAGATCTTTGACTTCTCAGCCTTTGGAAATGTGCAAAACATATTCATGAGCTATCCAGTTCATGGCATTTTGTTATAGTAGCCCCAGTGGACTACGAGAATATTCAAATTGGAAGAAGATCCTCCACTTCCTCCACAAAGTACCGTCAGTGTGTTGCTGTAACCATCAGACGAGGATCTCAGAGATGAGCAGAGACAAGCAGATGTTATTAGAGATTATCATGACTAAAGGCCATGGTCTCTTCTCTACCACCTGACATGTCTGTTTAGGTCACCTGAAAACCCCTTACCTACTAACCCTTAGGAACTACCTCCCATCCCCTTTGTATATCATCCTCAATTCTCAAAATCATCTTCTTCTGGTCCCTAGGAAGGAAAGACATATCCTTCTTTTGGGATCCCTATGTTTAATTATAATGTTTTTCTGTCTTTCATTGCCAATGCTTTCTAAGATGAAGATATGGCATCTAATTTTGAATAACCAGAGATAAGTTCATTAAACTGTATCACATGCTGTGTTTAGATTTCTGCTACTTTCTTGACTCTTGGTTTGGGACAGTTCAGATTTTACTTTTACTTACAAAAATTATTAAAACTCCCATCACAGAAACAAGAAAACAGGTAGACATGTGGCCTAGCCTTCTGTACACGGCCTTTTCAGCTCTGCTGGTATTTTCATCATTGAAAAGTAAAGGGTGCTAAATAAGGGCAGACGTACATTAAAAAGCTGCATGTTAGTTTGGGAACAGAGGTAGGCATGTAGCCAGCATGCAAAAAGGAAAATGTCCTAGGGAACATAATTCTTTGATGTGTAGATTCTTTTATAATTTTTTTCTTTATCTGTCCCAAAGTTTAAAAAAACAACCCTCGGGAACCCAGTTCAAAGCACAATCAATCTTTCATGGGCAAGACAATAAATAGAAGCAATTTGAAGCAAAGGCCCTTTGATTAAATAGATCATTATTTGACTTCTCAGCAAATAGTCAATATCAAAATAAAAGCCGAGATCTTTTCAGGTTCCCATGGATATGGCGTATTGGGGTAGAGTTAAAACAGTGCAAGCGCTGTGCATTCTGTGGCTTAAATATTTCAAAAAAGACTTTTGGAATATTGTTAAAAATCCCTAGCTTCGCTAGTGAGCCCAAGCATGGAGAACTGAAAGCAACCAGGAGTCCATGTTCCCTAGTCTTGACTTTCACCTTTCAGCCTCGCCGCGTGCCTGAAGCTTGATTCTGAAGTTGCCCTTGCCTGCTTCCTTTGCAGTCTCTTTTGCTGGGTGGAAGTCTGCGCTGCAAAGTACAGACAGGCAGGAAAGGAGCTGGAGAAGAATAGCTCCAAAGCATGAAGATTTATGGCCTCGGAGCTCTTATTTGTCTCTTTCTGATTCCAAGTAGCAATTCCAGTCTTGTTGAAAAGAACGTTTCTCACCTGTAATTCGTTAAGACACTCATTTCAGCAATGAGACCTGACATGAGTGACAGCTGAGCTTTGTTTCCATCACAGCTGCCTCTTTAAAAATCTGCATTCTGAGCTGGGTGTTGGTGGAGGGGGTGGGGATGGGGGTGGGGATGAAGGGGGCGTTGGAAGTGGGGGGGGTGGGGGTGGAGGTGGTGTAGGTAATGCATGCCTTTAATTCTAGCACTCAAGAGGCAGAAGCAGGAGGATCTCTGTGAGTTTGAGGCCAACCTGGTCTACAGAGAAAATTCCAGAACAGCCAGGACTGGGCTACACAGAGAAACCTGTCTCCAGCAACAAACAAACAACAAACAAAGTCTGCATTTTGTCGTCTTTGCACAGGGTTGGAACAATGTGTTTTCTTCAGAGGGTTGGAGATCTTTCGCCTCCCACACACAGAACATAAAAGTAAAAATCAACAACTCTGCTACACGCCAGCTGAATTCTAAGTGTATAGTTCTTGGAATAGGCATTAACTGAGGGGGAAAAGACTGTCACTGTGGTGTGTCTCTCATGCTTTTGGAAAGATAGAAAGATTTTTTATATGATTGAAATTATCAAATCAATATTAGACTATTTACAAATTAGCAGTATTACTAGGTCACTTATTTTTAGAAAGCTTTTACATCTATGATCAAAAGTGCAGAGACTAGGAAGCACCTCTTGCCAATTTGCCATTGCGTAATCAAAAGCTTTCCCTACCGCTAGCCACACAATAGTCGGCTGTGTGCCTTCCCAACCTTTCGAGACTTTGTCTAGCCATTTACATTCATCTGATTCTGAACAGCATTGGACAGTAAGTACACAAGACCTACAGCCATCCAGAACCTCAAAATGTGACTCAGTTAGCCACAAGGATCCTTGACGAGACAGTTGAAATCAGCATCCTGAATCAAATGCATCATCCTTGGGAAAAATGTATTCTAAAGCAGAGTTGTACATGCATCCTTAGAAAAAAGAAAGGGTGAGACACAGAGGGAAGGTCGTGTGAAGACGGGCCCAGAGGGGAGGACACATCTGCAATCCAGGGAATGTCTGACTGTCCAGAGTGGCGAGAAGTCGTCAGGAAGGTGTGAGCAACCGTGAGTCTACAGAGAATCAAACTGACATCACTTTGGTTTACACTTCCGGCCCCCAGAACTACAAAAGAATAAATTCCTGCTGTTTAAAGTGAGTGAATGTCTGGGAAAATGTTATGATATTCCTAGGAAACTGACCTGGTCAAAGATAATAGTTGTGGGTTTTCTCATTTGTTTGTTTGTTATATGAATAAATTATAAATGTTCTTTGTATAAAATTAAACATGTGTATATATATATATATATGTATATATATATACACATATATGCACGTATATGTGCTATAATTGATTATTGTTACTCTGGAAAATTTCTGTGTGAACCAGTGCTTCTCAGTGGAGGCTGTACTGCCTCCTATGAAAATGTAGAAAGACGGTTTGGACTTTAAATGATTGGAAGATATGGACAACATTTAGTGGAAAACATATGCCAAAGACCAGTCCAGACTTCTGTGTGACTTTTGTCTATGTAGGAAAACAGGTTCATAATTACTTTGAGCCAAAACCTGATTTTCTTATAAATAAGTAAGTAAATTTAAGTAGTTTTGACTGCAATTCTTGAAATATTGAGAAATGCCATTCATGTTAAGAAAGGCAATTTTGGGGCTGGAGAGATGATAACTCAGCAGCAAAGAGCACTGACTGCTCTTCCAGAGGACCTGAATTCCCAGCAATCACATGGCAGCTCACAACCATCTGTAATGTGATCTGATGCCCTCTTCTGGCATACAGGTGTACATGCAGATAGAGCACGAAAGAAAGAAAGAAAGAAAGAAAGAAAGAAAGAAAGAAAGAAAGAAAGAAAGAAAGAAAGAAAGAAAGAAAGAAAGAAAGAAAGAGAAAAAGAAAGAAAGAAAAAAAGAAAGAAAGAGAAAAAGAAAGAAAGAGAAAAAGAGGAAAAGAGAAAGAAGGAGAAAAAGAGAAAGAAAGAAAAAGAGAAAGAAAGAGAAAAAGAAAGAAAGAAAGAAATATTTTTAAAAGGCAATTTTGTATTTTCTTTTTGTGAATGGTGTATGTGTGTGTGTGTATGTGTGTGTCTAGAGATCAAAGCACCAACTCCAGTGTTTTCTTCAGATGTTTCTTCTTTTTGAGACAGAATCTCACACTAACCTAGAATTCTCCAGATAGTCTAGGTTGACTGGCCAGGAAGCCCAGGGACCCATCTGACTCTGCCTGTCTTTTGATGGGATTGTAGGTGTCTGCCACCGTGTCTCACTTTTTGAAGTGGGTCCTGGGAATCACATGGAGGTCCTCATGTTGGCAAAGCAAGTGAGTTGTTGCCCACACCCTACATTTTCTGTCATTTGGGCTCATGACAACACCACCGGGCTTGCCAAGCTGCGTTTGTAGATATTGCCTTAGACAGTAATTTTTTTCTAATTTCATTATGCATATGCATTTATATAACTAGAAAAAGTATAGTTTGGGAGTCTGCAGAGATATAAAACCAGTAGAAATAGGACTTGGGGCACGCCATCATGGACCCTGAGATTCCAGATCTCAGGGTAAGAGGAGCTACGGTCCTATGCCAGCCAACCCGAGGAATAGCCAAAGTTTTAGATCGGATCTGAGGTAGATGATAAAACAAAAGTAACTATGTCCCAGTGTAAAGAAAGACAGGTGGAAAGAGTCCTACCCTGAGAGAATTCCTTCTTGGCCCATAAAAAGTCAACATTTTCTCTTCTTAACCCTTGCCACACACTTTGGGAAGGGCAATCTGAGTTGGCCCAGGCTATTGATCCAAATGTTGATCCTACCCAGAAACACCCCTGGGATACACCCAGAGTCAGAGTTGACCAAAGGTCTCTGTACTCTCAGCTCAGTCACATTGAGATATAGAAAATAACCATCATAGATATTAACTTAAATTTATTTTATTTTAATTAAACATATAAAAAGAGAATGTTATATTATCTATGAATCAATAATTTTTAATTTGAACATTTATAAATCACGTTACAATAATAAAGGTGGGATTACAAAATCTTGTCATAAAGGGTGTCACGTCTGGTTGACAGGAACTGTTCTTTAGGCTCACAGCTCCTCCACATACAGATATAGAATGATACACGTATCTCATGAATACTCTGGTTATTTCTTTTCTGTTTTTCTTATCACTAAAAGTGGCGTTGAGGATATCCTTGTGCATGCCTTTGCCTAATTTTTAAAGATATAACTGACTCTGTAAACAGAATTCCTCAGAAAAGCATGGTTCTTTCAAAGCTAAGAGACCTGGGCTCTCGAGATGGCTCAGCCTGTAAAGGCTGCCAAGCCTGCTTCTCTGGGTTCAATGCCCCAAACCCGTATGGTGGAAGTAAAAAGCTGACACACTAACTAATTAGTGAATTAAATTAGTTTTAAAATGTGGGCTTATTCACTTATGTTGCTTTGTGTTGTGAATGTACTGTTTTCATGATCTTATCTTCTGTCGGTGATATTCTTTAATTTTGCTTGCTCTGCTCTCTTGCTGATGCTAACAGCCATGTTATCTGCTATCTGACTTGTTGAGGTTTTCGCTCCTAACAGTTACCCTTTATTTTTAAGATATAAATTTCCTCTCGGATTTCTCAGCCGTGTTGCTGGGTCTTTCATCTGTGTCCCTCAGACCCTAAATTGATGTGTTCCTCTACCCTTTTGTCTCCTTTTTGAAGTCGTTGACAATTCTTATGAGTAGACTTTTGAATTCCTTGCCAAACATTTTAACTCATTCAGAACCTTTGAGTTTGGAAATTGTGTGGTTCTGCTCTTCTGGATGCATTTTCTTACCTTCCTTCTTCAGGTTACTCGTGTTTCCGTGTTTTGATTTTTGTATCTCGTAGAATGGCATCTTTTCTATTTTCATTTGGGAATCTTCTTAGTGAGTAACCTTCTCACTGCCTACTATTGCCAAAAATGTAGAAGACAAATCATTGTGACATCAAACTAAACAAGATATTTAGATACACTTAAAATTGGTGGAAGCAACTCCTACATTGCCAGTAACTACAGAAAGAGAAATTGCATAAATAATGCAGGGTGTGTATCTAGGCCAGCGCTGTGCCCCACATGATAAAGCTGTTGTCACTTAAGCAGCTATCTCCTTTGTACAGCAGTAGCCTCTGCTGACCACATTTGAAGCCTATGGACTGAGCAGGTTCCCTTGTGCTTTCTAGTCCGTACACTCTTGGATGGTGAGCTGCCTAGTTTATATTATTCTGACTCAAGCCAGAGTCATCTCAGTGGAGGGAACCTTGACTGAGAAATTACTCATATAAGATCAAGCTGTAGACAAGCCCATAGGGCATTTTCTTATTTAGTGATTTATAGGATATGACACAGTCCATTTTGAGTTGGGACAGCCCTGGGCTGGTGGTCCCTCTGTTCTATAAGAAAGCAGGCTGAGCAAGTCATGAGAACCAAGCCAGGAGGCATACAACTAGGTAATTAAGAAATCAAGGTGTGAAGGTTTGTATATGCTCATCCCAGGGAGTGGCACTAATAGAAGGTGTGGCCTTGTTGGAGGAAGTGTGTCACTGTGGGGATGGGATTGGAGGTCTTCCTCCTAGTTGCCTGAGCATGCCCAGTCTGTTCCTGGCTTCCTTTGGATAAAGATGTAGAACCCTCAGCTCCTCCTGCACCATGCCTGCTTGGATGCTGCCCTGCTTCTACCTTGATGACAATGGACTGAACCTCTGAACCCATAAGCCAGCCCCAATTAAATGTTGTCTTTTATAAGACTTGCCTTGATCATGGTGTCTGTTCACAGCAGTAAAACCCTAACTAAGACACAAGGCCTCAGCTACAAGGTCAGCCGGAAAGCCCATTGAAGAAATTGGAATTTCTATCCATAAGACAAGCCCAGAGTTCTTGGGCATCTTGGAAGCATCAACTCCAGTTTAAGGATTTGATGAAGCAGTAATCCCTTCTGTGTGACCAGCTGACACTAGAATGCCTGGCTTCTCTGTCCTTTAAGGCTGTAACTAGGTGCTGTCTTGAGAAAGTCTATTGTTTAATGAATGAGCCACTCTGGGGCTTTTGATAGAGCACTCACAAGCCAGAGCGGATGCGACAACCTCTCCTGGAAGGATTGTCACAGTGGGGAGTGATGGTGAGGGGAGGAGCCTGATACAAACACACTGAGAAATCCAGGAGCCAGAAAGCCCTTCTTGAGAAGAGAATGGTGGAGCAGAGTGGTTGCTAGCCACACACCTGATGGCTAAGAGAATACTCCCCCACCTGAAGCTCACCTCAGATACTGTCAGCCCCGAACCAGAAGTAGCGGGTGGTCCACGCTCTGCACTCACAGGCTAGCGTGTGTGACTCCGTGCTGGTGGCTTGAGATTCTGGAAGTCCTGGCACAGTACGTGACCTCTGCAGCCTCATTCTCGCCAAAGGAATTCCCGCCTCCACCTCAGGGCCCAGGTTGCTGCTCCACTCCCCAGTCCACTTAGAAGACATTCTTCAATACTAGCCATCACGAAACACCGTGACAAAGGCAACTTGGGGAGAGAAGGAATTATTTGGCATACACCTCCTGAGTAGCAGTCCATTATGTCCTTAGTTTCTACTGCTTAAGTTGTGCCATTAAAGAAACAACTAATAGCGACGGTAAGAATTCAAGGTCAGATCTGAGCAGTAAGGATCTCTATTTACAATTATCCTATCAAATACTATCCTATCAATTATCCTATCAATATCAGTGCGAGTGAATGTATGTGCACGCGCATGTGTGCGCGTGCATGTGCGTGTGTGTGTGTGTGTGTGTGTGTGTGTGTGTGTGTGTGTGTGTGTGTGTATGGTGTGTTCGGGGGAATTTGAAGGGAGTGTGTCATTTAGATGGCAACTTAGGAGACAGTTAAAATTACTTGTATTATTCAATTAAGAAAAAAATAAGGAAGAGAATACAGAAGAGTAACTGTGACTTCAGCTTCCTCTGTCAGTGATGCTTAAACGGGCCTGGCTTTCTGAGCTGCTTATATCTGGTCTCCATGTCCAAAGAAGAGCGGAGTCATTAGGAAAATAATCACGGCGACAGAACCTCAGAGACACAAGGTTAATATGCAGAGACAACCATATTAATAAAGATCATAGGAAGCATTATGATGTCACATTTATTTATGATACAGCTTCAAAGCCCAGCCGCCTAAGTTGCTATCCATGGGGCCTTGAGCGAGTTACTTCCTGTCTGTGGCCTTGCTTTTTCTCCATCAGATAAGCTACTACTGTTCATCTCAGAGAATTTCCATTTTCCCCCACCTTAATCTAAAAGAGACAAGAAAATAGAAATAAACGGGCCATCTAAAAAGAGTGCACTCTTTCCCTCCCCCGACTTCTCCTGACACAATCACCTTATCGAGGTAAGGCTGCTGGCAGAGGTAGGTAGGTATGTCTCCCGAGAGATGAGAACCCAGGCTGTGTCATTCCGCTTACCACAGAAAATGGAGGAAGATGGAAGGCATAATGTCTCAGCAAACCCTCCCGCCCCAGCCCCACAGCATCCTGAGGGCTGAGGAGTTCTGAAGAGAACGACTGCGGAAGGCCTGCTTCACCGAGGATATGCTCTCCGCCCACTGTGCTATCGCATGAGACCGTTACACACACATGTGACTCTTTTTACCTTTTACTTTTTGGGCAGAGTGAGGGATTTGCTCACTCTGTTAACCTGTGGGTAAATCATACAAGCTGTAGGTCAATTCTAGTCATTTAGGGATATGTAAGTGTGTCCAGAAAAGTTCCAGGTGGGTTAAGTCCTCTCACACAAATCTGGACAGCTTCCTTGGCGGTTGAACCTTACCCCGTCTCACACTTTTCCTTGATAAATGAATGCCTTGTTTTAGAACTGGCCTGATACTTCTGATTTTACTGGGAACTATCGTGTGAAGCACGGTCGCTGTGAATTCCTGCCTTGTGGCTGAGGGTGCGCAGAGCCAGCACTGCGCATGCGCTTCAGGACCCGCTCCAGCCACCCAAGTCCCAGGAAAGTTGGATGTCCTCGAGGAAGCCGCTTTGAAATTTTAATTTTTAAAGCAAGCTTTTCAGAGCAACATTGTGCATGTGAGTATGCAGACCTTTACCACACTCTTTGTATCCCAGCTACAAAAGCCGTATTGAACATTTTCCTCTGAAAAAAGAATAGTGAATAATAACAGAAAGTATTCTTTCGCAGTTTTACCAAAACCTCAGAGTCCAGTAGACTGAGACTGACAGCCAAGAAATAGAGAGCCAGTTACCACACATATAGTTTTCCTGGCACAAATACATCTGCTTTGCCCTCTGGGACTTGAGGCACAGGAACAAAAGAACTCAAGAACTCCCGTCACCCTTTGCCACAGCCGCCCACACTCCTGCCCTTGTTCGCTAGAGGCCTGGTGCGGGGAGCCCAGGCTGCATGTCTCCAAGAGTTTTGCCAAACAGAGAAAGGGGGTGCTGGGGAATCTTTTTCCTCTCCTTCTCCTCCTCCTCCTCCTCCTCTTCCTCCTCCTCCTCCTCCTCCTTCTCCTCCTCCTCCTTCTCCTCCTCCTCCTCTTCCTCTTCCTTCTCCTCTTCCTCAACATCATGCACGTAGTAGATTTTTCTTGACTTTCAAAAATCTTTAACTATTGTAAATTGTTCAACCAGCAAAGGTCTAATTATACACGGCCTCCAAATGTTCACATGAAGCGAGTTGATTTGTTTCCAAGGTAATCTTGAAGCAAATGTTCAGTGCATTTATTGTTTGAGAAGTATTTAAATGTGCTTGATTTTCCTCCCATCTGTCTACTTATAACCGTCAGGGCCCAACAAAGGACCCAGTCTATTTCAAAAGGGAGGGAAATCAATGCAGGAAATTAGTTACACAGGTGATGGAGTGCGGATGCCAAGTAGGGGAGAGCTCTGTAGCCTGTGGATTCACAGCGGGGGGGGGGGGGGGGGGAAGGAGAGCGGCCACCACAGCTCTCGGCTCGGAGTGGGCCTGCCCGATGATGCTGCTTGCTGGCCCAGCAGCAGAGTCACCATGCTGAGCACAGAAAGAGGCAGCCAGTGCTGGAGAAGCCGCCAGCAACTGGACTGGACCCCAGGAGCTCGGCTTTCCCGAACTTTCCCCTACCCCAGCCTTCGCGGCCTCTGCTGGTGTAGCTGCCCGCAGCCACATGTAAACCGGGTTACCTGTTGAGAGAATTTTGGGGTCATAGGGAAGAGAAGCGAAAAGAACGTGCGGCCAAGTCAATGTTCACTGATCAAAGCCGTAAACTTTAATGGCGCCGGACCTTTTAACAGTTAGGGCAAACCCTTCCCCCCAGACTCCAGGCTGAGTTCCGGTGGAAGTTGTCTAGCTTCTCTTGGAGGTCTTCGTCTTGACTGCTCCGGCAGCTGGGTGGGTCACCTGTTTAATTCAGGAATCCCTATACCTGGAGGAACAATGAACTTAACCTTTACTACGTGCGCTCCACCCTAGGTGGAGCAGGATCCTGGCTAACTGGGAGAAGTTAACCTTGACCAAAGTCAAACTCTGACCAAGTGCAAGACTGCCCCAATATGGCTCTGTACATGCTGGCATGTCACACTCCCCAAAGGTAAAAGCCAGCCGATGTGGGAGTCTAGGAATCACACCAAGGTTGCAGCTTCTTAACCATTCTCATACTTATCAGCACTCAAGAAGAATACACAGCACATGAAATTTCCGGCATGGCTGGTATTACAGAAGGTTTGGTTCTGAAGAACCGAGTGAAGAAAGAAAGTGCCACCTCATCACTGTCTGCTGGCCCAAGCCCACCCACCCGTGAGAGCTTCAGTCTAGAGTCAACAGACAAGGGATGATACCCAGCAAGACCCACTGCACGGTCACAATTCTCCTGACATCATATCTATATTTTCACCACCCCTCCCCCCTTGGGAACTCCCATGAAGTATTTTTCTGATCCAGGACTGACAGAAGGTATACACATTCAGCACATCCTTGCCAGGACTTTGAAGGACAGGAAGATGCAATGAAAGTATCTATCAATAAATGGGGTGTCTCTTGTCCTTTTGGGGAAATAATAATAATAATAATGATAATAATAATAAATTAGGGTCTCTTGTCCTTTTGGGAAAATGAAAAAAAAAGTAAAGCCACCTTTCTCTTTCTCCCTTCTCTCTGCTTATTTTTCTTTCCTTTTTATATTTTTGGTTGTGAGCCTAGCCTTTAATGGCTGAGCCGTCTCTCCAGCCCTTTATTTCCCCTTTAAAGAGCCCAGACACGCCACAGAAAAATATTTGTGCTGTTTCAGGGTGGAGACTGAGGGTAGTTTGGTCGAACACAGCTGGGAAGTATCTGCATTAGGAGTGGGCCTGGATTGTTGTTGTAAAGAAGGCAAAATAGCAACCTCTTTATCACCACAACAGTTCTCCCTGGGGTCCATTTGTGTGCAAGCCAGGACGCTTCCCAGCTGTTTGGCAGGACTGAGCTGTCCTGGCCCGTTAGAGTCTCAGACCATGGTGGGAACTGTGCTGGTTAAGTGCACATTTCTTTCACATGCAGCAGAGGGGTTCTGCCATTCTGGGCCGATCCAGTGGAGATAAGATGCTGTGTAGCCCTGGTGGCCAGAGGCAGGAAACAATTGTCTGCGGTTGTGTAAGTACCACATGCCAAAGACTTGCTAGCTCTGGGCTCTCTGCTGTCTTCCGGAGTCTTCACAGTCCTTGAGAACTAGCTCATTTTCCCCATTTCTCCCACCCCAAGGCTCCGAGGTTGGGCTGTTTGTACAGAGTCACACCTCTCAAATTCACGGGTCTAGGTTTATCTTCCCCCTGGCCCTGAAGCTTGCAACCACACTGTGCTGTCTCTGGAGGATGAGAGGACCACTGTGCTCACAGTTCTAATCAGCCTTCAGATTGTCCACTGACTTCCTCCCCATCTATTATGGAAAACAGGGCATCATTGATTGCTTGATCTGATACAGGAAAACAAATATCTGAACTCTTGACATCTTTCGAGTCTTTACAATTGATTCATGTGATATTTATGGGTATTCTAGAAGATTCTTCTGTCTCTTCAATAGCTCCAACCATCGTCTCTTAGAGAACAGAGGCTCCATTTCTACAGCTATTCTTCCCAACTAGCCTAGCCAGTGAATTTCAAGTTACAATTAGAGAAACTGTCTCAAGATATAAGGTGGACAGCTCCTGAGGAGTAATACCAGAGATTGACCTCTGACCTCTACATGCACACACACACACACACACACACACACACATCTCACACACACACACACATAACACACACACTGTGCACTAATGCATATATCATACATGCACTCTACACACATGTACACCCAAAAATAAAAGAAAAATAAAAGTAGTATTTATTGGGTTCAAAGTGGCAAAGAAGAACAAAGGAGGAAGGAAAAGGACCCGAGAACTAACACCTAGACCACCACAGCTTGTGTTGAAAACAGCAGAGGATTCTTTTCTCACATTATTCATGAGTTGGAAAGTCAGACCACACAGAACTGAATAACAGGAGAAAAGAATCCTCTTAAAAAGTTCCTCACATTTCACTCCCTCTATCACCCACTGCTCTGTTCATATTTTCTTGTGCTTCCTTCTGGGGAAAACAAAATATCCAAAGAGTAAGTATCCATCATTCCTATGATTTGGTAGGCCGGTTGAGTTTCACTCATTAGTATACTTTGGCAGGTGCACACAAATCTCCTTTACACTTTTAAAAAAATCTTTTAAAGATGTTTGTCATTGTTATTATCATTGTCGTGTGTGTGTGTGTGTGTGTGTGTGTGTGTGATGGGGAGTGTGTCAGGCATGCATGTGTGGATCTCTGGGGACAACTCTGTGTTGTCAGCCCTTTCCTTCCACCTTCAGATGGGTTTGAGGACTGAACTTTGGTCAGCAGGCTCGGGTGGCCAGCGAGCCCTTACCACCTGATTCTGCTCCCTGACTGGTCCTTTACTGTCTGTCGAGGCCACAGTAATAGCTTGACTCACCCAAACCCTCTGCTCTTCCTCATTGGCTGCCTTTTCTACTGTGGTCAGTGTTGAGGGTACATCTCTGAGCTACTTCACAAACCTTGAGTCCTATATATAACAGGATGCTATGGGCACTGGTGCTTTGTTTTCAATTGCCCTGTCCCTCTATTGTTGTTTGTTTTGTTTTTATTTGATTTCCTCACTTCCAGCTACCTATATCTTTAAACTTTGCATTCTTGGAAGGCCTCTTTTCTGTTTTCGGTCTGCCCTGGATGAATGAGTGTTCTTTGGACTTCCTGGCCTGGCCTGGATGTCTGTGCACTCCCCGGGTCTCTGCCCTTTGCCCCCACAACACTTGACCGCCATTGAGAAGCACTGTTTCTGGACACTTCCAAGTGCCATGTCAAGAGAATGAAGATTTGAGATAACTACTTCCCAGAGAGAGACTTTAGATGGCCTTTAAAAGAGAGAATGAATTCTAAAAGGTCGGACAAAGTCCTCTGGGAGGACCAAATGACTTCTCCAGACACTGCAATGCGAGATTCTGAATAAGACAGGTGTTCTCTTACATATTGACTAGTCTAGTAAGACTCCCCTGAGTGTCCCATTAGTACCAGGAGGAAGGTTTAATGGGAATTAAATTGCAATGAATATTCACAAACCAGACAAACTCTGCGAGAGTTCTGAGGGCCCACAGAATGGAGTGATGTAATGACCCAGAGGCCCAGGGGCACTGGTGAAAAATAGAGTGGGTCTCTTGGGACACTTCAGAGGTCGCGTTAAAGACTTTGTGAAGAATAATGGCTCACACTGATAAATGATGCGTAGTAGAGCAAAACCTGTCCTGTCCTGATTCTGGCTGCTGTTGCGAGGGGATAATTGATGGAGCACAATCCAATTCAGAGCTGTCTAACAACCACCCCTGAATGAGGAAGGAACACGTGGAAATGCTACTGTTTCTGCAGCAACACAGTGCTATCAAGTTAACTAGTTATTCTTTCGTCTGAAAGTATAATGAGACAAACCATTTAAATTCTTACAGGCACAGCCCCTAGTTGTTGAGGACTCTGCTGTTGAGTAAGAGCAGTCATGTCTAGGTGGACTGTTTTAATGTAAATGGAGTGCTAGGCTGGAAAAGGCCATTCTGTAGATGTCCGTGTACCAACCCCAGCATTTGCAAATCTTTACTTTTCTTGAAAAGTCTTTTGTGAATCATTACTTTTCTCAAAAAGTCGATGGGATTAAGGTTCAGGCTTTGGTTTGGAGCTTTTGGATGTACCCAGTGTAATCGCAGGTGTCTTTCTAAGTGAGCATGGGGTCCAGGAGCCAGGGTGAGGTGGACATGATGATCAGAGCAGGGGCTGTGTGAGGAAGGGGCAACAAGCCAAGGAAAGCAGATGGCTTCTAGAAGCTAAAAATAAAAAGCAAGGAAATGGATTGTACCCTGGAGAGAATCTCTGCTTAAGGCATGGAGGCTTTCTATGTCACCTGAGCTGGGACAGCCCTGTGCCCCAGCCTGATCTCTTCAGTCCATGCTGAGCCATCTTCCACACATTCCTTTCTCATCCCTCCAGACAGACCTAGGGACAGGAGCCGCTTTCATCAACTTCTGCCTTTGTGGTGGCATATGATCTGGTTTGCCTTTGGTTCCGTATTATCTAATAGATCCTAGTATTAAGGGCTATATTGCTGCAATTATCATTATGGAAGTGTCTGTAATTTCTGGCTCCTGACAGGGTTGTGACTGACACAAGACTCATAGGTATGTCCTAGCCCCATCGGTGACTGCAGAAGACTTTAACATGAGCACCAGTATCTAGCTTCTTAATCCATTTGGCCCCAAACACATTCCCCAAAATTCCACCTGCACCTCATAACCTCACAGGCTTTAGGTTTTGTCCCCCTGTGGCCCTGCTTTTCCTCTTTACCTTGTTGCTTACTTTTGCACTGTAGACACATGAGGTGCTTAGGTTTGAGTTCTACTCCATTCATAAGATACAACTTCCCACATCCTGGCTTTGGAACCCTGCTGCACTGCTAACCTGAGTCTGGGCACACATTACACATCTTTCTGGGTGGAGATAATGGATGTCCTTTAAAACTACACACCCAAGCTGAGCCCCTTAGCCAAGCTCTTCCTGTGCTTTCCCAAGTTGGGGAATGTTCTACTTTTGTAAGTAAAAAGGCTGGAAGTCCCTGAAGCAGCTCTAGTTTCTCCTCCTGATGGCTGTAAAGGGAATTCTGTGAAGTAGGCGGGGTACTTACATAAGAAAATTAATTTGTTTGTGATTTTTGGGAAGCTCAAGGCCTTGACTATGCACTGACGGGGTAATTTCCAGGCAATACATCATCTTCAAACATTCAGGTTTGTTTCGCACGGCCATGATCTGGGTTCTGTGCTCTTTCGAAGGCCATATTTTAATTTTGTGTAGCTTTTATTATTGGAAGCAATGAAATACCTCAGTGGTTCTCAACCTTCCTAATGATGTGACCCTTTAATACAGTTCCTCATGTTGTGGTGACCCCCAGCCATGAAATTATTCTGTTGCTACTTCATAATTATAATTTTGCTACTATTATGAATCATAAGGTAAATATCTGACATGCAGGATAGCTGACATACAACCCCTGTGAAAGGGTCAATTGACATCCCCCTCAACAGGGTCAAGAACCACTACAAAATCTTTATAGACTATATCATTACCTCAGTGGTGTCCCTTTTGCTGTGACTTTGGTCTCTTCTCAGGCAACTGCTTAGTATTGCAGGTGTTACCTGTCACCATAAATCTCATAATCATTCCATCATGCTGTATATTACTATTGGGTTATCTTGTACAAAATAGTAGCATCATAGTCCCTCTAGACATTAGAAATCTTGTTTTCCTGAAAGACACTACTTAGAGACATGGGTTTACACCCTTAGGCACAGACAAGAAGTGAGACTGGGGCACTGATCATTATTTAAAATTACCTTAGCTTTAAAAAAAATTGTGTGATAGGGGGTTGTAGCTTTAAAAAGATCCTATCTGTTATAACATGAAGAGCCTCATTGGATACACACATATTGAAATATCTAGAAAGGCTTGGGGCTGACAATCATCACATTGCTTGCACATAGTGGCCACTGTAGCTTGTTTGTGTCTTTCCATTCTCCTCAGGAACTCTGCCTTGCACACTCAATGGGGCTGTATCTTGTAGACCAAGAGGCAAAACACATTATCAGATTAACAGAAATTTCCACATGTTTACCTAAGAGGGCAATGTGGGAATGATATTTATAGGACTGTCCAGGAAACTATGACATAGCTACTGTCCCCACACAAGATGGGCAAAACATGCCAGGCAAACTCATTCAGTGGTTTTGAGAAAACTCTATCCCACTTTAGACACACAGGAGGACTGCAAACTCTATAAGGGACCAGAGCCAATATTTTAAGTTTTGTGAGCCAAAGTCTTTGTTATAGATGCTCAGCTCAACTGTATAGAACAAGCACCCTGTGCTAACATGGTTTCTATGAAAAGCGAGAGGCCATTTTGACCCACAGGTTATAGCTTGTAGATCCTTGTTCTAGGATGTCCAAGAATACTCTATAGAAACAAGTGTTTTCCAAGCCCCAACATATTCTGTTTCTCAACATTCCTTGGAACACTATATATATGTTAAACCTACCAAAACATATAAAATGTTGTGTCCTATCTTGTAACATCTGAAGTTAAAACAATGACCTGTGTTTAGAGAGAAAAGTGCTATTTGTCATTTCTTATTTCTTAGAGTTGTCTATCAAGTCACTACATCATGACAAAGTCATTTGGGGTCAAATTTTCAGTTCTAACTTAACTCCTTCCAAAAGCTAAAGTGCCAGTATTCTAAGCCACTGCAAACCAAATAGTTCAGTAACAGGTAAAGACTAAGGCTTCCTGGTACTAAGGGACGCAGTCAGCCAATACAAACAGACATGACTGTCAGTACTGTGGTAAGGAGGTAGTGGGTGGTTTGCAAAAGTGAAATAGGGGATGTGGAATGTTTGGGTGAACAATAAGATTCTTTCTATACCCTTGAGACAAACGCTCTAGTTCAGGGTCGGGGTTAATGGAGTTTGAAAAGATGATTCTTCCAAGAGTCTAATGGCCCTGTTTTTTCAGGAAGTTACATGTTGGATTCTCTTTTTTGTTTTGTCTTGGATTCCACCGCCCACGCTCTCTCTCTCTCTCTCTCTCTCTCTCTCTCTCGCTCATGCTAGCATGTGTGTGTGTGTGTGTGTGTGTGTGCGTGCACATGCACGCATACATATGGTCTCTGTCTCTTTTTCTCTGTGTGTCTGTCTTTTTTGTCTTTGTCTCTGTCTTTCTGTCTCTGCCTCTTTGTCTCCCTGGTATGCCATAAAGTTTAGAATAATACTTTGTGCTTAAAATAATTGTGCTTGAGATCCCCAGTGTTTGGAGAACACTTTAATAGCTCTTGTCCTTTAGCATTCATCCACATGCACCCCATTTATAGATGATGACATCACTATAGACTGGCAGAGTAAGCTGCCCAGGCACAGGGCCATTCTTTAACAGTGGGCTGCCTAGATAAGAGGGCCACACTGTTGATCATCACATTACACTGTTTCTAATTTATGTTCCCTTATTTATTGTTGAGAAGAATCAATAATTTCCAATCACAGATTCCGAGAATGAGTTTTGAATATACAAGACACTAAGTCTTAACTCTGATGTTTTAAAGACAGTATCAAATTCTCTACCCACCGAGGGTACTGGATCTTATATCAGATCCTGGATACTAGTCTGTCAAACAAAGGGTGAAAATTTTGGGCTACATATACTTATTTGAAATGTTTTATCCTGGACCAGAAAATAAGAATCAAAGGGGAAATGCAGAAAGCAGATGAATTTAAGTTTAGTTAATTTTACTTAGTACTTAAGTGAATTAATTTGTTTCAAAAAAGGTTTAGGCAGTGTATCTCAGGGACAGCACACTAGCAAACATTACATAGACAATGATGGATTATGTAAGATACATTCATTGTATTTAAGACGGCATCTTGGTCAGACACGAATGATGACAGTTTACAGGGGAGATGAGTCTGGATTATCAGGTTAAAGCTGTTTCCCTTTTGTCTTTACTTGAGTATTTCTGGATGTGTGGTGGCTCCATCAGCTGCATGATTAGAGCTGGTGATTTGTAACACTAATGATTATGGACACGTCATTATAATGAAGCCAAGGGCAGTTGGTCGGCCATGTTGGACTCAGCTGGCTTGGGTGGTCCTGTGTCTTTATTGTTTGATCGACACATAGCAAACACAGCTATGCGATTGCCTCGGCCTCTGGCCACCATGGGATTTATCTCTCCCATCCCCATGTCTATGCAACCTACCTCATTCTGATGACCACACCAAGCTAATCTTTTACACGGGGCCTCATCTTCTTCCTTCCATCTTACAAGCCCTGACCTTGCAAATGTAATCAACTCTGCCACCAGTCACCTAATTCTTTGTGATGCTTTTCATCCTGAACAAATACACCTTTCCTCTTCCTTTTTGTTAATTTTTTTCTCAGAATTTGGCATTTCTACATCACAGCTTTCCTGCTTTGGCCTCTGGGTCTCTGTCCTGTAGACTTGGTTAGAGGCCTCCCTTCCTCGTCCTTGCTTGCAGCCCCCCTTACTGCTGAATGTTGCAAAGCCAGGGAGTCAGAAGTAGGAGAACATCTTAAGGAAAATGGCATTTCAGCGAGCCTTTGTTATTTGGGTGCTTAGCTTCCTACCCTTCCCCCCAATGTGTCAAATGAAGGAAGTCTGAGGGAATCAGCTCACTCAAAGGCTTCGGCCCCCTGCTTCTTCTCATCTTAAATGAGATCATTTTTGCCTCTGGGGTTTTGCCTCCAAAAAACCATCCAGAACTCAGTAGCTTTTGAAATATTGGGCATATCCCAGGACCCAAAGCATAGAGGAGTTCAACTGTCTCCAGGCATTTAGACCACCCACCTGCAGGCCAGGCCAGGCCTGTCCAAACCCCACATATGCAGAAGCTGCCTCTCACTGTCTTTCTACACGGTTACCCAGAAGACTTTGTGCCTCTTTAGATGGACTGGGCTAGACAAGAATTTCACCTCTGGCCCTGGGGCTCCTGAAGGTGGAAGGGAAAGGAAAATTAAGACACAAATTCCACTAATAATGAATAAATGTTGGACCCTGGAGAGAAATCTATCTAAAACCAAGGAAGGGAATCTGAGTCTCTGCATACTTGTGTTTTTATTGCAGTGCCCCACCCACCCACCCCCCACCCCCCCCCGACCCCCCATGAAAACATTCTCCTCAGCAGTAGCAAGAACAGAGGTAAATTAAGAAGGAGTCATGCATGTCAAAATTAGCTTCAGATCTCATGTATGGATCATGCAAGAAAGGCACTCACATCTTTTTCTATTTAATTCACTTTTATAATGAAAAAGTAATCATCCCCTGCTTTATTCACTAATTGACTTTTGGATGTTTTCAAAAGAACAGTTGTGGAAGAAAGATTGATTCTTTTAATGGTCTTTAAAAGAGCAAAGGTTATGAGAAATCGGTTGCATGATTCTAAAAGGCACCCCCAAAGACTGTTGTCTTTGTGCAGGGCTCTCCCTGTGGATATGCTGGTCACCTCTCCTGTCACTCCTGTAGAGAGGCCACACCACATGGTTTATAGACCTCGGGGACTGCTTCAGTGAAATAGATCAAGTGCTTTATCAAAAAACGCATGCTGTTCTTACAGTTCTGAAATCTGGACATCCAAGATTTGCCAGCAGACTTCAGAGACTGTGGAAAACCTCCTTCCTGGTTTGTCTGAGCCTTTTCTTGCTGACTGTGAACATGGCAGAAGAGGTCAAGGCAGCTTGGACAGGTTATCAGAGCACTGACACCACTTGTGAAGTTTCTCTCCTCGTGCCCTAGTCATCTCTCTAAGGTTCTATCTTCCAATAACATCATGTTGACAGTTTTGACATATGAATTTGATTTTTGACATATGAATTTGGACCTGGAGGCATATAGATCCATCCTCTGGTTCACAGCAAATGGGATTTTGCAGATCTAACCAAGATCGAGAATGATCTGACTTTAAAATAAAGATTGCTGGGTGGTCCAGTCCAATTACACAATTCTATTTGAGGATCATTTTCTCTGGCTGGTGACAGAGAGGAAGTCAGACAGATTCCAGGCATAAGAAGGCCTTGGCTCTTCACTGCTGGTGTGCAGACAGAGGAGGAATGGGAACGGCCTCTAGAATGTGAGAATCCCCTTGGTTTATAGCCAACTGTGAACTGGCTTTGCCAGCAATCCCAATGAGCTTGGAAGCAGATTTTCCCCCACAGACACGAGGTGTGAGTTCAGCCCAGTTCACGTATTGACTTTTGCCTTAGTAGAATAACTAGCCAAGCCCACAAGGACTTCTGAAAAATTCTGAGCTAGTATCAGGTGTTCTTTTTAGGTCGTTAAGTTTGATTTTTTTTTTTTTTATCCTGTAGCAGTAGAAAACTACTATAGGAAAGGGTGAGGGAAGTTCCTGAAGGGGATGAAGAGACCAAAGGCACGCAGAGTAATACATGTAACTCTGAAACAAACTGCATCCTTGCCACTGGAGTGGACTCCTAAGGGCCAGGACATATTGAAGCAAATGTTTAAGTCCTCTGTAGGTTGATCATACATTATTTTAGAGTCATATCCTATCGCTGACTTTGAGTCAGATCTACTCCTGTGTTCCAAGTGTGCTTGGCCAGGGAGCCTAGGAGATGGGAACTGCCTCTGCTCAGGTTGGCTCCACTCAGTAGCAGCACACAGGCCCGTTTGTCTCTTCATGTTTCACGGCTGCATTTCAAGGCACGAAGGATCTGAGACTGCACTATCTTAGATCCTTATTCTTGCCACGGCATTAGCCAACCCCAGCTGGTACCACAAGTGTCATGAAGTATGTTGCCCAGTCACCTAGCAGTAAATGGTCCCACTGAGGCTGAAGACAGAGTCCAAAGAATAGAGCAGCTTAGTAGGGGACAACAGGTAGGACCAGGATGCTTAAATCCATGGTCCAGTGTCCAGAAGCTGCAGGAGTTCAAATCAACAGCCCAAACCAGGAGCATGCTGGATGGTCTTATGTCAACTTGCGACAACCTAGAAATCTGCTCGGAAGAAGCCTCAACTGAGGACATGCCTCTATAAGAATGAGCTGTAGGCAAGCGTGTAGGGCATTATCTTAATTGGGGATTGATATTGGAGGGCCCAGCCCACTGTGATGGTGTCATCCTGGGGCTGGGTGGTATCATCTCTGGGATGATGGTCCTGGGTTCTACAAAAAAAAACAGGCTGAGCAAGCCATGGGGACCAAGTCGGTAAGCAGTATCCCTCATGGCCTCTGCATCAACTCCTGCCTCCAGGTTCCTGACTTGTTTGAGTTCCTATCCTGATTCTCTTTAATGTGGAAGCATCTGTCAAATAAATCCTTTCCTTCCCCAGCTTGCTTTTTTGGACACTGTGTTTTATTACAGCACTAGAAATCCTAACACGGGAGCTAGAAGGGACTGGCCCAACTCTATTCTGATAGACATGCATACTGAATTGAGTCATTTTTAAAAACCAGCACCATCAGCCCCAACTCCTCTGTCCTACCATGCGTTGTAAGCCTGTCTTCTTGGACAGCAGGTTTATCTTTCTTGTGCTGAGCATCTCTACCGCAATTAGGGTGTCGCTTTCTCCCTAGTTCTTAAAAAGTCTCTCAGCTGCCTCTGATACCAGTTTCTACTGTATTTCTTGTTTATTCTATAGAGTTAGTCCTAGTAGAAGACAGTCCCTTACATGGGGTGTTTTACAACAACAAGGATTCCTTGTTTGCACTTCATAGAGGTCAGGAGTTAAAGGTGCCAGTGTGGTTCTCATCAGAGCCTTCCTACAGAGCACAGACTGCCAATTCCTCATTTTGTTCTCACATGATAGATAGATACTGAGCTTTAAATAGCTCACCAGCCTTTCTTATAAGGGCACAAATTCCAGTCATCATAGCTCCACCCTCGTGGCTCCATTGCCTCCCATAGGCTTTTCACAACAGAGATTCCTGCTGCGGTCCTGCTAAGGTTCAGTCCACACTACCTTCTCTTTTTGAGATTGTTCCATCTTCACTCACCCTTAAAATGTGTGTTCTCTAAAGGCTTACAGTAGGCTGGATTCCTAACCACCCACCCGGGGCTATCTCTTACACTTGTATTGTTTGGATTGATCACTGTGCATAGCAATGACTTGTAAAACTTTCTTCCCAGTCCAGTCATACTCAGGGAGTTCTAAATAGGTGACCATATTCTAAATATTCTAAATAAATGTGACCGTGCCCTGAGCACCATAATTTAGATATTCAATAGGTCACATTTCACAAGCCTATTTAAGTCTCCTTCTTTTATTCTGATCTTTTCCCTAGTTTAACAATAACATGATGTACCAAATATTAGGCATAAAAACTACAGCCCACAGATACTAGATTCTCATTCTCACCCTCTGCGCCCCAAGTTACTTAGGTTAATAATCAATAGTTAACATTTAATGAGGAGCCATCAACCAATTAGTCCTTGCCTTTAGGCAAAAGAAATACAGCCAGAAAGGGAAAGGTTGGTGCCAGGGATGTGGGTGAACAGTTTCCTTCATCTTAACTTTATGCCAGCAGGGACAGAGCTCTCCCTGGGCTCCAAGCAAGGCAGAGCCTGTCATTGACAGGATAATCCTCTTCAAAGAATTCTCTCAAATTAACTATTGAAGCTTGTGATTCTGAGTTGTAAACACTTAGTCTTCTGAGAATCCAAAGCCAAATCCTGATGCTTTTCTTACAGAAACAGCCAAGTCCCCAGCAGTTTCAACTTCCTAACAAGGTGCCAAGATTTCCTGGAACAAATGACCCCCAGACAGCCCCTTTCCCATTTTCCCCTACCTCTGCTGGTTTCAATCTTTCACACAAGCCAGAAATATAATTTACACACACCTCTTGTTACTATTCTATTTAATTATAATATAATCCTACATATGCAAACATGAAAACAGCAATCATGTCTTATTCCAACTCCTAATTGCATGTAGCAATCATGTGCTCTTGCTAAATTATCTCCATCAAGCATACGTCGAGCCATTATTTACAGCATGCCAAGAGACCCACCTGCACTTCAGTATCCCTGCCCCCATCCACAAAGCTAAGCCGAATTGTTGTGCTTGCTCTAGATGGTGGAGTGGAACTTTCCCTGTAAGCACTCGCACATGCATGCACACACGAGTGTGTGTGTGTGTGTGTGTGTTTATCTGTGTGTATGTGTGTTCTTCTGATTTAAACATATTTATTTCTGTTCCTCACAAGCAAAGCCCTTACTGATCCCCCTTTCTTTAGTGGCACCATAAGCTAGTCTTCACACAGCTTTATGATTCTCTATGAAATGTTCTCCACAGGTTCATGAACTGAATATTTGGTTCCAGGGCAGAGGCAGTATTTTGGGAGATAGCAGAATCTTTGATGAGACCTAGCTGGACACAATGGTTCACTGAAGGAAAACCCTTGAAGGTTATACCTGGCCCCAGGTCCGGGTCTTGCCCTCTCTTTCTGCCCATCAGGAAGTATAATGAAGCTCCTGTTACACACTCCCATTACCATGATGTTCTGTTTAATTGGTGTGGCCAAGAGCATGGGCTGGATGATCTGAAACCAGGAGCCAAAATAAACCATTCCTCTTTTAAGTTCTTTAAGGCCAATATTAAATAACAAAGGCTGTTCTTCTCACACCCTCCAGAGCCCTTCTTCTATTGTTGGATGTCAGAGTAAAGGCATTCTCTGCCTTTCACCTGTGACTTGCATAGCAGCCCTCTGGGGCCCTGTGGGTGTCAGGCTTAAAATAAGGCTTATTGTCAGCTTCTGCTGATCTTGAAGCTCACAACCAGCTCAGCCTCCAGAGCAGGGGAACTAATTCCCTCTTCCTCTTCACCCCTCCCCATCCCTAACTAAAATATAGCCTCAAACATGTTCTTGTACTTCAGCAATAAAAGGCAGAATCAGAGAGTGTGTGATATCCCTTTGTCTTTGCTCATTCTAAGCATAATTCCCCACACTAGGAATACTGTGTTTCTATCTTGCTTCTTTCCCACATTACATTTATTGGTAATCAGCTTAAAAATGAGTTGTAACACACACACACACACACACACACACACACACACACACAAACTAAAAAAGAAATTATGATGCATAAGATATTGGATTAATAAGCAGTAAGAATACCAAAGTTTTAACCTGTGTTTCTGCTGTCTAAAGTTTTGTGCTGTTGTGTTCATTCCAAAATAGGCCTCAAACCACTGCCAAAAGGGGCCATCTCGTCAGACCCTTCCTTTTCCTTCTTTCCAAGGATGTTATCAATCATGTTCTCCCAAGGCTCATGGGCTAGTTACAAGGTAAAAGGGGTCTCAGTGGCTAAGGCTGGATTACCTTACCCTTCCTGCCCTGCCGGAAGCAGGAATGAACCCCAAGGAGGATACAGCCTTGCAACCCCAGAGAACGCTGAGCCCATGAAAATAACCAGCAGGATTTGACCATTTCAAAGAAGAAAACCCCCGCAGCAGCATTCCAGGAGTGCTGAGACAAGCGAGGCACTGTGCGACCGGAGCAAGATCACTCCTGCAGGACCACTTTGTGGAATTAAGAGAAACAGCGCTTAAGAAGCGGCTGTGTCTGAATGAGAACAGCTGGGACTTTCTTTTCTTTCTTCCTAGAGCTGAGCTCTCTGCTCCCTCATCTTAAATGCAAAGGCTGAAGATAAATCAAGTCAGACAAAATGGAATCTATTTTCCAAATGTCTCGGTGTGGCCAGCAGCCAATCTGCCTGGGTTGGGTGGTGGATCCCACCCGCTGATGGGCGGGGTTGGTTGGTCTGTGTTTTCACAAGTTTTGCGTGTTAGTCATGTTAGTTGGAAAAAGCTTTGAAGTTCAATGGGAAGAAGAAATGGTCAAGAGCTTGGGGCTGAAATTTTAGTTCTGTGCAGTAGCTATGGAGGGCCGTGGGACCTTTCTGAACATCATTTTTCTGATTGGTGAAGTCAGAATAGTTATTATGCTTCTGAAAGCTGCCTTCCTCCTATGGCTCAGGTCCTGACATTCTCTCAGTAGTGTCTCTCTCCAACTACAGTTCCACTCTGACAAATGGTTGATTTCCAACTCCTTCTCCAGCCCTAGTGTTTATTGACTGTGCCCTTCAGTTAGTGTGTAGGGATTATGGAAGTAAGAACCTTCTGTTTCCTTATTCATAAGCACACATTCACGTCCTATATGTCCAGTGTCTACTGATTTTTTCAAAGAAGGAGAGAGCCAATAGGAAACAAAGGGCTGACTCCACTGGATAAATAACATATTAACAACCAAGGACAATCAAAGGAACATGACCTGCCTGATACCTAATGCTGGCTGCTTTGAAAAATGAGACTGCTAAGGGCTGCGGGTTTGATTCGATTGTCCGAAGGACAGCATGACCAGAGCAGCACGAGGATACAATCAGGAGATTGGGAGAGAAGAGCACAAAACTCTCATTAAAACTTCTGACATTATTGTGGGGAAAATGGGGAGTCTGGATGTTCTGGGGTACAAGAGGTACCTGTGAGTACTCTGTGGACAACAGAGTGAAGAAAAGGTTTGGTGAGAGCAGCATGGACTGAGGAGACTAGAACAGTAATCACATAAGCAAGAAAGGTGTTCTGAGTGGCTGGGCAGCGGGCTCTGTGGGAGCAGAGTCTTCTACTTGAGAGGAGTTTGAGGGAGATGAGCTATCAAGCCTCCTGGCAGGCTTGGTGTTCACTGGGGCAGAGGAAGAGATGCATGGGGGATGTCTTCCAGGCTGAGACACTGGAGAGCCTTAGAAATCATAGCAGAAATATTAAATACATTAGATTAGCTGACTCAGAAAGATGTCCAGGGGAAGACAGCAAGCTGGAAACTCTATGTTTGGCCAGTTTTGCCAAATGTATCTTTCGACACTGTAGTTTTAGTGTCTGGCAGACTTAGTCTTAAATAAGTCTTTGCCTCATCTGAATGTTATGAGACTCCAGAAAAATAATAGGAATGATTTTCCCCCACACTAGAAATCCCCCTTCACATAAAGAACTACAAACAATGTTCTCAGTTGAGTGTCTTATAAGCAGAAAACTTTTGAATGGACAATAGATTGTGAAAGGATAAAGCCAAGTAAAATAAAAAATCTTACTTCTGACAGAATCAAACCCCAGATGTTTTCTTTCTTCTAGGCAATAAAACTCTAGGGAAAACTAAATGTAAATACATTGTAACTATTTTCCTAATAATACCTACTCAAGTTGTCAAGTGCCCTTTCACAGTGACTGCATAGTTTCAGAAGGACTACCTTTTCACATGTCTAAGTCTTAAACAATTCAGGATTCTTCTGAACTCTTGGACAGTTTGCCTCATATCTGTAAATTCAATTGGCCTTATTTTGCACTTGATCATATAGTCCTGGCTTACATCTGATTGCATTTTAAATCTAATCTGACATTTTAATTTTTGAAGCTGTTTGATGAAGCTTATTGGGGAAACTAAATATTAGAGTGGGACCTAAGATGCAGAAAAATTCTCTGGACTTTTGAAACAAACACATTATAGACCATCACATATTATATTCCTCTACAGATTATTAAAATACTTGACATTAAATGTGGGGGTTCAGTCTCCAAAAGCTAGGTATTTTATAGAGACAGACATTTTCTTGACCGTCAGGTAAAATAAGAAAGTATTATAGTCTGAATTAGATTTGTGTGCTGAATGTTTGGTCCTCACTCAGGTGGTAGTGCTATTTTGAGAGAAACTTTAAGAAGGAAGGTTTACCACTACAACCTCTTGAATCATAATTATTGTCTGCCTGCAAGATGCCCTAGTGCAACGGTGGCACAAAGCTCATGGGAGTAACCAACCAATGCTTGATTTGACTTAAGGCTCACTCCATGAGATGAATCCCATCACCAACTCAGGTGGCCAAGAACCTGAGACCAGCAAAGAAACAAATGTTACTGCTCTTCTAAAGAAACATTGAAACAAAATTACTCCTAGAAACACACTCCTATACTCCTAGCTCTGTGCCAGATGGGGCCCCAGCAGTGAGAGGCCCCATCCCTAACCCAGAGTCTTCCATTGATAACCACTGCAAATGAAAACTTAGTTTCCCCCAACAGAGTCTCTCTGGAGATACAAACCACTCTTAAGGATAGGCACTGTGCCTAGCCATAGATGGCCAACACAAAACAAACTCAGTAACATCTTTGGAATTTTTTTGTCTCATATTTTTTGTCAGGGAATTTATTTCTAACCTTGCAGGTCCTTTGCATACAAATTATAGCTTCTGAATTTGTGTTTTTTTGTGATATACCTGTGTGTGCGCACTGGGATCTCTGAGTCTAGCTGAGTTTCTTGTGCTCTTTCTTTGATTCTTTTTCTTCTGTTTGAGTATTTGGCTTGTCCCGTTCCAGTTTGTTTATTTTATCTTACTTTATTATTATTATTTAGATGCTTGTTCTAAGGAGAGACAGAAAGGCTGTGTATTTAGATGTGCAAGGTGTGATGGATCGCAGGGGAGAAGAAATATTAATATTAGACTGGGAAATATATCAGAATATATTGTATAAAAAATCTATTTTCAATAAAAGAAAGGGGAAAGAGAAAAGAGCTGCTTGGAGGCGTAGGTCACTGGAAGCCAAGTTTGAAGATTCCTATTTGTCTCTGCTTCTTGTCTACCAGCAGGGACCTCTTCCATGTGTCCCTGCCACCATGGTCTGCCTCAAAATAGACCCAGAATCAAGGACCAGAGCCCTCTGGCTTCACCCCTCTGAAACCATGAGCTAAGATAAATCCTTTGTCTTTAATTCTTTATGGTAGGTATTCTGTCACTGTGGTGCAAAAACATAAGTAATCCGATCAGGAAAGCAGTGGCTGGAGAGATGGGCAGATAGATGGGGAAGATAAGGGAAGAGGACAGTGGGAAGGAGAAAGAGTTAGGTAAACCGCCATGGGAAAGCAAGGGGGATGGGATGGCTCGGTAAGTTGTCAGAGCAACTCAATAGCAGACGGCTAATCTCTGTGATAACATGCTGGCAGGACTGATGTTCTCATGGGAAAATGAATTTTGATGCTTGAACATATAATGTGCATTGATTAATTTGAAACAGACCATATAAACTTGAGAGCTAATTTGTAAAATATCTGGAGGAAATCACAGAGAAAAGGATTTTTACCTAGTCTTAGCCAAGAATTCTTATGCAGAACATAAAAACATGAATCAGGAAAGGAGGAAATTGATATATTAAAATGTTACCAAATTATAAAAAAAAATTTTTCTATTTGAAAAAAAAATGCTAAGAAAGGGAAAAAGACACACCAAAAGCTGCAAGGAAAATACTTGGAAAATCTGTGTCTGAAAAATAGGCCATCTGGTAAAAGAAAGAAATCTTACAATTCAAGAATGCTGAAAGTGAGGGGAAGATATAAATTACACTTCAGCCAAGAAGATGTAAAACTGAAAAATAAGCATAGAAGAAGCCATCACCCGACACCAGGCACCAGGCACCAGACACCAGACACCAGGCACCCGGCACCAGGCACCCGGCACCAGGCACCCGGCACCCGGCACCAGGCACCCGGCACCAGGCACCGGGCACCAGGGAAATACAAGCTAAAGGGGAGATGGAAGTCTATCCCATACCCAACAGAGTGGCTCAGGCATAACAAACACAATGAACAACAACATCTACTTTCTGTCCATGAAGAAATAATGGGACCATATTTGCCCATCCTGCCAAGAGCTACCAGAGAACTGAGCAAGTTGTATGAAATTATAATTTTCAGAAATTGGACACAATTGATGCAGAATAGAGATTCCAAAGAAATGGGCAGGACAGCATGAGGTGAAAGATCACAGCTTCTAGTATTCAGTACCCACGTGAGTGCCCACGTGGAGCCCGGGAATCCTTCAAATTGGAGAGGCAAGAACTGGAATGTCAGAATTTCAAGGTGACTAGAATTTGTGGCTTACAGTGTGGCTTTACAGTGACCTCATAGAGAAGCACAATTTGAGAAAGTGGCAGAAGGACCCACTTGACATGTATGGTGGATGGAAGGATGGACTTTTTCAATGAGAGGAACTTAACGTGACATTAGAAAAGGAATCGTGGTATAGATGTATTCAAAAGCAATATTAGACCTTCTGGATTATGAACATACAAAAGCTTCAGAAGCTTCAGGAATGGAACAGTAGCAGTACTGTAAGATGAAAGATCACTGTAAGATGCTGTGAATCCAGTACAAGGTTAGTACAGTACAAGTACATTGTTAAAGTATACTTTAACAATGCATTTATGCCGACTAGTCATGGTATACACTCAACTGTCAACTTGACAATCTAGTATCACCTGGGAAGAAAATCTTAGTAACAAATTATCTGCATGAGGTTGGCCTGTGGGCATGACTATGGGAAGAAGGGATCTTGATTTTCTATTGATGTAGGAAGACCAGGTCCACTGTAGGTGGCACCATTCCCTAGGCAGGAGTCCTAAACAGCATAAAGGAGGAAGAAGCTATCTGAGAGGATGTAAGCAAGGCCCATGCATTTTGTTTTTTCTCTGCTTTTCCCTGTGGATGTGATGCTTTAAGTTCCGACCTTGACTTCCCTGCAATAATGGTTGCTTTTTGTCAGGGTACTTGTTATAGCAACAAACATGAAGCTAAGATAGCATCCCAATTACTTCAAGTAATGTTAATACATACCAGAAAAAAGAATCTAATACTACTTAAAGAAAAGTTAGAAAAAATAAAACAAAGAAACCCTAAAATTCTAAAATTCAGAATCTGTACCAGCTAGTCTAAAATTACCAAGCATGCCAACAATTGGAAAGATGCTATCTAATTTAAAGAAAGTCCAGTCAGTGACACTGCCTGCATAAATGATAAAAATGATGGCACTGCTAAGGAATAAGCTTAAAAACCATCTTAAGGTTAGGGAGATGGCTCAATGGGTAAGGCACTTACTGGGCAGGGTTAAGACCAGAACCCTGATCTCCAGAACCCACACTGAAGCTGGGGGGGGTCAGGTGGGGCAATGGGGCTCCCCTGTCACCCTCAGCATGGGCAGAGGGGCTGACCTGCCACCCTCAGCACACAAGTTGCTTTCAACCATTGTGCTTTATCACAGCAATAAAAACCCTAACAAAGACAAGGTCCCAGAAATAGAACTCAGGTCACTAAGTACCAATTACCCTTTGAGCCATCTCACCAGCCCCCAAAAGATAAACTTTAAACATAAATACATAGCTAAACACCAAGTAGGAGAATAGAAGAAATAAAACAAAAATTGCTAATATGAAGGTTAATAAGGGAGTCGTGTCTATAAACCCTTCTATTAACAAGAGACCACATCTACCATGTTCACAGCACAGGCTTACAGTTGCGGGATACATATTCAGAGTGGTTACTGTTAGTGTAAGTCACAGGCTGTGTCGGACAGTTTGTGTCCACTTCCCACAGGTCTTTGTATAGATGAGCTTTTGTTTAGATTTTATAGAGTAGGAAATTGAGGCTTACAGAGGACAACTGACTTGTCCCAAATCACATAGCTTGTTACTAACAGTCACCAAAAGGAACCTAAGCGCATTCTAGTATTTTTAAAGGAAGGATTTTTTTTTTAATTATAGCTTGAAAATCTTGAAGGAAGAGTGAAAAAAAAAAAAACCTCACAGAATCTCTGCTGCTGTTGCCATGGAAACCTGAAAAGAGATTACATACACATCAGTTTTACAACTCCATCTTTTAATAGGTGCAGAATATAACCACAGGCTGCTGATTCCTAGTGGAGATCTCCCAGAAAAAAAAATCTATCTAATCAAAAAAATCTCATCATCTTTCCTAATACAAAAATCCCAATTCACAGACTAAGCAGAGCTCTCCCAGAAACAGTGGATAACAGTTCCTTTTCTTCTGACAACATGTCTACTAGGACATGAACCAAGACAAGAAAAATTAAAGTGATATTGAAAGGAAAGACACTAAGATGCAATGCAGTTGATACCTACATCAGGAGCTGACTAAGAGGCTGAGGAAAAGGAGTTTGTGAACATCAGCTTAAGGAAGTGGTGCTATTACCAAGGAAAATAGTGAATGGCCCTACCCCAGCAGCCAAGACGTTCTACCTCACTTGGCACGAAATAAAATACCACAGCAGCGGTGACTTACCTCAGCTGTGATCTTTGTGGTGCTGAGGTACAGCCATTGTCAATGTAAACTGTCACAGTGGGATGTAATTCTGAAATCCAATCAAGGTTATGAGTCTGTTGACAAAGGTGAACATCTTTGCTTGTCTAACGTTAGACTCTTAAGAATAACTCTTTGAAAGCAAGTTTGAAAAGTTATAAATAAAAAGTAAAACAATAATACTAAGGAAAGTAAAACATGATTTTCTGGGCTTTTTAAAATACTTTTGACTTTGATTCAGTTAGTGGAAATGATTAGGCTGGTTTATTGATTAAGAGAGGGCTTGATTGAAGATGATAGAAATCTCAATGTAAAAACATCTTAAACAACACAAAACCTTCTTTCTTGTGGAAAAGTCTGCACAGTCCTTTGGCAGGTCTACCTTCATGAGAGCCTCCACTCTCAGCATGAGGCTTCCAACTGTAGGGATGACCTCTGCGTACTGTGTGCAAGCATCGCCTGTCAATAAAAAGCTGTTGGCCTATTAGCAAAAGGTAGGAAGTAGAAGGCGGTAGTTCCAGCAGAGAGAGAACTTTGGGATAGAGTTGGTGGGGGGAATATTTGCCCCAAATTATGGAGAAATCAGACATATGAAGATGAGGAGAGGTAACCCATGTCACCAACACAGAATGGTTTAAATGGGTTCTATAAGTTACAAGGTAATTGGGGACAAACCCAAGCTTATAGTCTAGACCTAAATAAATAAATCAGCCTTCAAATTGTTATTGGGGAACTGAGGTATAGGTCGAAAAGCCCACTGTTTTAGTTAGGGTTTCCACTGCTATGAGCAGACACCATAACCAAGGCAACTCTTATAAATGATAACATTTAATTGGGGCTGGCTTACAGGTTCAGAGATTCAGTGCATTATCATCAAGGCAGAGTCCAGGCAGGTATGGTGCAGGAGAAGCTGAGAATTCTACATCTTTATCTGAAGGCAACTAGGGGAAGACTGCCTTGTAGGGTACTAGGAGGAGTGTCTTAAAGCCCACACCCACAGTAGTATACTATCTCCAATAAGGCCACACCTACTCAAACAAGGCCACACCTCCAAGTAGTGCCACTCCCTGGGCCAAGCATATTCAAACCACCATACCCACCATTATATCCAACACCTGATTCAAGGTGGCTGTATATTCTGTAGCCTATATATTCATGGAGTAATTTCAGAAGTCTATATATCCAAGTCAGTAATGTCCTATATATCTAAGAGTAATGTCAGAAGATAAGAGAAAGAAATAAAGAAGAACAACACTTTACCTATGGAAGGACTGATCTGAAGTTCCACATTCTCTTTTCCACATGCATCTCCTTGTCATGTTCTATGTTGGGTACTCTACCTTTGTGTCCTTGGCAAGAAAGACCCACATGCTCTGTAGAAATAACCAGAGACGCTGTTCTTGAGATAGGCTTGGTTGACTCGTTCATTTGTTCATAGATTTACCCAAGGCATATCTGTGGAGGGCTACTTGTGGGTACATTGTGTGGGGGTACATGTATAAATATAGCCAGAGCTTAATATCACGCCACTCAGAAGCTAACCATTTATTGTTGATATTGTTGCTGTTGTTTTGAGACAGGATCTCTCATTGGCCTAAAGCTTGGAGAGTAGTCTAGTCTAGACTGGTTTATCAGTGACTCCCAGGGCTCTGACTTCCCAGTACTGAGATCCCAAGCACAAGGCACTATGCATGTAGCTTTCTAAAGTTTACGTTCTGGGATAAAATTCAGATCATACTAGAGCAGCAAGTGCTTTGCCACAGGAGCCATCTCGTGCTGTAATTACTAATCACGTGGTAGACCCCAAGCTTCATTGTCATTCACTCATTCACTCATTCATTCATTCATTCAATGCATTATGTTGCTACACAAATTTATATAGACTACAAGTTCTCAGGTGCCCATAGATGCCAGAAATGGGTATTGGATCCCTGGAGCTAGAATTGAGTGTTGCCTGTGATATACATCCTGGGAACCAAACCTGGATTCTCTGTGAGAGTAGTAAGCACTCTTAATCCTTGAGCCATGTCTTCAATACAGATCAGCATTTCTGGTAGCTTCTGGAAACAGTGAAAGCCAACAACAAGACACAAGACAGCAAATCATGTCAGCACAATGTAGGACAAAATGTATCTAAGTTTCTCAATTGCAAGGGAAAGCCTTCAAGGACTCTATGGTAAAGAAAACAAACATCATCTGGATTCTTAAAAAAATAGGACTTGGATAAGAGTCCACATACCCTTGGGGGGAACAGGAGAAAAGGATAAGTAGCTGAGGAGTATAGTCAAATGGAGGAGGAGCCATTCCAGACAGAAAAATAAGCAAATGTAACAAAATATGGGCAAGTACAGTACTGGGAACCCTTGGCAGCTCCACAAGGAGATCAGAGGTGTAGGAGGAGAGCCAGAGGGAAATGATAGGTGAGCGGTGGATGCAGGCCGAGTCCCCACAATAAAGGGCGGTACGCATGGGCTGGAAACCTTGCCTATCCTCCTCACAGTGGAGGCCCAGGAGGAGCCTAGAAATGGAGAGCTGAAGAGTGTGTGTTTTGAAATATTAATCAGGAGGGCATGTGGAAATGTGCAAGGCAGATGGAAGGTGCCACAAAAGCAGAGAAACTGTTCACTTGCAAGCAATGTGTCAGCTCCAGCTCCACAGGACCTCTGTGATGCGGTAACGACACCAATCTCAGTGAACTTGCAGACACAGGAGCACTCAAGGGGCCGCAGGAAAGAGGGGCACAAGCAGGTGCTAGCTGTGTTCTGCACAGCGTGAGAAGGGAAGGAGAGTGGTCACAGTGGGCACTGGGTGCGATGCTTAGCTCTCCAGGAACAGGATCCAAACATCTGCAGAGAGAAGTAAACGTTGGTTAGTGAAAGTCAAAATCAGCTTCTGACACAGGGTCAAGAGCTGCAAACGGCATTCCTAGCTGTTTATGGCACCTCCAAATGAAGAGAAACATGATAAAACCTTGTGTATCTGAGGACAAGGGTAGATAGTATAAAATCCATCCCTGAGGAGGACAGAAAGATCTGGGGAAATCACATGATCAGACTTGGGTAGATGCAAGTCACCTAGGTTGAAAGAGTTTGAGAGGGCTTGTTAGAGGGTAGAAAGCAAGTTAGCAAGCTGTAGGCTTTGGCTTGTTATGTTCTCACCTACCACATACTTTTGTCCACTCTCTTTTAGCACCCAGGGATCACTCGCTGTTGCACATTCAATGCCCGCTTGTGGTCAGGCTTCCAGTTGGATTCAAACTAGGAAACTGTGCGGGAAGAGCAATGTGGCCATCTGTTTTCTTACTTAGCTTCTGCTTCTCTGCCTGTAGTGTTGCCCCAGCCTTGTTCACACTCACATTGGGCAGTCTTAGCATTATAGGACTCCTGGGCTGCTTCCATCTTAGCATTACAGGACTCCTGTGCTGCTTCTGTCTTAGCGTTACAGGACTCCTGTGCTGCTTCCTTCTCTGAGCTGTCCCCTTCCTGCCCAGTCCTGGATCTCTCAGAACCGCTGCATGCACTTCACGGCTATGAACTGAACCTTTAAGAGAAACTGGCAAGCTACAGGGCATTACACCTGCCCTTGTCAGTTCCCTACACCATGCTTTTTGTTAATAGACCCCTTATTAAATTCCCAAGTCACCTCCCCATACCACACCAAACCGTTTGGTACCAGGATCCTGACTAATATAATTACTAAACACCACCCTCACTTAAATCCCATTTCTTCACATTTTGAACCTTTAAAGGTATAAGCCACAAATCTTCCTAAAAGAAGGACTAGGTCTCAGATGGTTCCTAACACTCACGGCTCTTGTTCAGCTTTTCAAAATAGCAAACTCAGATGAAATCAGAATTTGGAGAGAAAAAACATGGCAAAATTCTTGCTACTAACAAGTTTACAACTTAGGTGAGAGGAGATAAGCTTGTAAATGCACTACTAACAGAAAAGACCCACCAGACTGATCTTTGGCCCACCCCCTAATATTGGAATGTAAGCACATAGTTCAGACTTGATAAAACCCACTGTTTCTAATGCTGGATTCCGCAAGGAGGGAATGTGGTGGTGCCTTGAATCTCACTATCATTTCTGACCCAGCTAGGGTAGATCATAGTCCAGGCGTGGCTTCGTGGGATTCATTTTTGTTTTCAGAGAATAGGTATATAGGATGAGAAGGCACCTCTGCAAGCATCACTGCAGACACATACAGTTCCAGGACAGTTGTTCTTTTTCTGCTCAATGTCTTAAGGCAGATCATGACATATCAAGAAATGGTAACTGAAAGGCATTTCTTAGTCCCAGGATACTTCTGAGTGTGGAAGGAGTATTTCTACACCTGCCACACAGCTGGGTCTGAAGACTGCCTGCATGCTCCCAGCATGCTCTGGGATTAGTTTCCATACCAACCAGTGTAAGAGTGTTTCTACCCCATCAGGTAAAGGCACTAATAGAATACACATATGTGAGGGAGAGCAAGAGACAGACTGAATGGCTGTAGTCAGTTATTATAGAGCAGCCTATTCTCTATCGTGTCCCTCTGTGACAAGAGAATGGGAGACTGCTTTTTGCTAAGAGCTTAGGGTTCATTCACATATCTTATCACATTATCTCCCTGGCATCCTTTGAAAGAATAGAAGTTCACACTTTGCAGACTGGGAAACAAAGGTACAGGGTGAGAGAGTGGTAGGCTATGAACAGTGTGAGGAGCTGCTAACACCAGAATAGGATTCCAGGGGCTTGCCTCTAAAATCTGCATTTCCTGACACTCTCACTTTAACTCTTACCTTCATGTTTCTATTAACTGAAACATGGTGGAGAAAGTTACCAAAAAGGGGGGGAGGGAGCACAAAAAACAAGAAACAGGAAAGCAAGTATATATGTTGAACTTCAGTTTAAAACAAAAAAATCTCACCTATTTTTTTTTCTATGTTAAAAAAGCAATTTCAGCTTTGGAATAATGGAAATTTAGTCCATTGGCATGAGACATTATTTGTGACTCAAGGAAATAATAATGTGGCATCCAGCAAGCCATGATTGACAGGCAGAGGGCAGGAAGCACAGGAAGTGTATCCTGATGAAAACTTAAATGCCAGCCTGTTTTTTAACCTGTCTGGAAGAGTCTGCATTTGGCCTCAGCCTCCTCGGACAGAGAAAACTATGAACTGACCTCCATGAGGGACAAAAATGCGTCTCAGGAAACAGAGAGCAAGGGCTTGTTAAACACTGCCAAAAGGCTGATGCTGCAGTTCCACAGATCATGAGATTTTTCTCATTACATCACTCCATGTGAGATAGAGAAAAAAAAGACACCCTGGACAACGAATGCAGAAATGCCAGAGTCTCTTTATGTCCTTGACAGCCTTCCAAAGTTAAACCAATTATTTCAAGTCAACAGCCAGTGACATGCTAGTGCCAGGTGCTTTCTGAACCTGGAGAGCCTGGGTACACATGCACAGAATCCTCTTCTGAACTTGTGGCTTGGAATTTTGTTGATCTGCCCCTGTTACTCACCATGACGTCCTATGTTCAGAATCTTCTTTGCAGAATAGACGATTGGCTCAGGCCTGAGGAAACTCTTGGCCCTTCTCCAGAGGACCACCCTGTGGTTGGTAATTCCTGTTTGCCTGAGTAATACAGGCAATATACCTAATATGTAATATAGGCAACACCTAATATGTAATTAAGCAATGTAATATACATACTACATTTCCAATCCAGCCCATGCCAAGGGAAGACAGATCTGAAGCCAGGATTAAGAGGACCAGCTGGTAGCTTATGGTGAAAAGTGCTAATAGCACCTTTCCTGCTGGCAGCAGGCAAGGGCCTTCTCATGACTTCCCAAGCTCCTGTCTATATGAGTACTTAATGCCAACGTTGTAGGAGTATTGTGAGGAGACATTAACAAGTACCCATTCACGTTGATACAGCATGGATGATACATAGAAAATTAAAGTATTCTATACAAGTGAATGAACCCATCAGTTTCAATAGGAGTGTGAGTCACGGGCTATTTACAGGACCACAGGTTACTCAAAGGTTGCTGTATCACTAAGAAGCTAACCCCAGCGTAGGGAAGCACTCATTAAAGCTGAATCCCTGAGAGCTTCTTGCACAATTTGTAGGCAGCTTAGACAGCGAGAGCCCCTCTCTGGTTGATTGCTATTGCTCACACAGCCTTAGAGGGGACCTTATGAATCTTATGACTTCTGGGAGCTTCCTAAGCCTTGTAAGTTTCATTTACTTCCTGGGCCTTGTTTGTTACACTTATTACCGGAGTCGTATGAGCTCTCCTCCTCCCTTCAGGAGGGGAATGTTCCCATTTAGAGGAAAGAGCTACAAAACAGGATTAAGAGTGATAATCCTCATATAGCTTTAGTCTTATACTCATGACTTCATTGTATTCTAATGGTTTCTGAAAGTCTGTCTCTATGTGGGACAAAGCTACTTGCCATGCAAGCCTCTTCCTTCACATTCAGAGAGTGTGTGCACGGGCTGGGGAGAGGGGGAAACGAAGCTGGTCACATTGGGCTTCAGCAAGGTTTCATCAGACACCTGCAATTAAGTGGCTTCTAAAGTACATGGTAAGGGTCTTTCTGGATAGAGTGGATAAATAATTAGAAATTAATTAATTGGATGATTAATTGAAAACAGTGAACTTTGGGAACAACAATGAGTATATTACAAAAACAAATTGGAAAGCACACTTAAATATAATGAAGCCTGAATTTCAACTAATCTTCCTCAGCTGATTAGAATCACATGTCAGCTACCCCTTAACAAACTCAGAATGCTACTTCATGAAATAAAACAATTAGGTGACAGAAGCGATTTAAAACATTAGTAGTAAATCTCTACCTTGTGCCAGCCTCAGGCTGATATACACCATTTTACAAGGTGTGAAAGCAGATTCTATATGAGACTTCAAACAACAAGTAATGTATTTAAAGGATTCTGAATGCACTTGCAAAAAAAAAGATCCATGTTTCCTTGCTGCTTTTGGTGCATTGCTAGGAGCACGGGTAATCTTTTTATTATACCCCTGCCTCATACAGTCTTTAACAGGCGGCTCTCCATTTATCTGGCATAAACACAGGTCCTCCCCTTGAGCTGAAATGATAAACTAGCTGTTGCAAAGAGCTGGCTTACCAGACAGAGTGTTCCGACATAGCTAACACAGTGATTTTTCTGTGGCTTAACATATTTTCAAGAGCAATTCAGCTGCATGTTCATCTCCAACATAAAATTCCTTTTACCAGCTATAAAAAAAATAATGAAAGAGACAATTGCTTCTGTGGAAGTCCTCATACAAAACTCACAGGGGGCTATTCCTCTTCCCAGCATGCTTTATGAGGTTGTCCCAATCTGGCCGCACTAAATCCCAAAATGTATGTTTCTGTGAGCACAACTGCTGATATTGGAAGAGTCCCAAGAGTGTTCAAGACAAGAATGTATCAAAGCATCACGATGATTGACCAATTTTCCCTGGCAGAGCACCCAGATACATGAAGTTCCCCTCCCCCTGTGTTAGCCCAGGTCCCTCCAAAGTCCAAATTGCAGTTTCCAGACAATCAATCCTATAACCCAGTAAGACATTCTCAACCTGTGGGCCATAGCCCCTTCGGTATGGAACAACCCTTGCACAGGAGTCACAGATCAGATATCCTGCATCTCAGACAGTTATACTGCAATTCATAACAGTAGCAAACTTACATTTATGAAGTAGCAGTAGAAATAATTTTATGGTTGGGGACCACCACAACATAAGGAACGTTGTTAAAGGGTTACAACATTAGGAAGGTTAAGAACCACTGTCCTAGAAGCAGCCCCCCACACAGACCACCCTCTGGATATAAATTAACAACTGCATTTTGAGCAGTCTAAGTAAAGGAACATAAAGGAGGTCAAAAGGGCAGAAATAATGTTAGAGCACAGAATCCCAGGATGGTTCCCTATGAAGGACCAGGAAGTATAATACCTCTACTACTATAGTGGGACTTTCTCAGACCAGCCAACAATATAAATAATGATATAGAAGCTTTTTAATATTTTAAGCTTAGGCATTTTTTAGCTAGGGCAGTCTCCCAGCCACCCTACACTTATCCTAATTAATCCTGGCACTGCTTGTGCCATGTGGCCAACTCTGCTCCACTCTGGTCCATCCATTCACCACCGTGTCCACTCATTTCTTCTCCCAGCATCTATCTATCTATCTATCTATCTATCTATCTATCTATCTATCTATATCTCTCTCTCTTTCTCTCTCTCCCCTTCCCATCCTCCCTTCCTCACTCCATCCCCCCATACCTCCATACCTCCATACCTCCTCCTTCCTTCTCCCTCTCCCTTTCCTTCTTCCTTTACCTCTCTCCCTTGCCCCCTCTTTCTCCAGAAGTTCCGTCTTCTGCTTCCTGACTAGGTATTAGAGGTTAGCTCTTTATTACAGCCAATCAGATACGATTCTAAATTACCTCCAGACTAGTGAGAAAGAATGAATATTTACAAAATATGAGGTCAGTGATGGGCTACAGAAATAGCAATACCAAGGTCCTGCCAGCATTTGGCTCTCCGTGAGAACAGAATTAACAATGGGATATATAGAGACACACCTCATACAATGTACCTCCAAACACACTACCCCATTGCTCTGCTCAGAATCAGGTCTGAACAGAGAAGGAAAAAGATAAGCAAGAAGGCCTCAGAGGACCCCGTCACCTTAGCAGATTCCTGTGTGGCCTTTGCTATCTTTATTGGATCCAAGTCTAATTGAGGACAGGTTCCTACACACTACTATCTGTGTAAATCTCTACTATGAAGGCTAAAAGTAAAGACAATGAAAACTATATCTATAGTAAGTTGTTAAGAAGTATATAACATAAAATATAAAAATACTTAAATTATAATATCAAAACCATAAGGCACAGGGCATATGATCAGTGGAGCAGCTGGACCAGGATCCTTCCAGTCGCCATCTGTACCCAGGAGCCAAGCAGCTTCACAGCCATCTGCATCCAGATCCCGCCAGAAGAGAGTTGGTTTCCCAGGAGTGCTGACACAGGCTTACAGGCCCACAGGAGGGACAAGGCCCAGCCACAGAGAGCAAGACCAACTAACACCAGAGATAACCAGATGGTGAAAGGAAAGCACAAGAAACTTACCAACAGAAACTAAGGCTATTTAGAACATCAGAACCCAGTTCTCCTACCACAGCAAGTCCTGGATAACCTAACACACTGGAAAAGCAAGAGTTGGATTTAAAATCACATCTCATGATGCTTATAAAGGGCTTCAAGAAGGACTTAAATAACTCCCTTAAAGAAATACAGGAGAATACAGGTAAATAGCTAGAAGCTCTTAAAGAATTACAGGAAAATACAACCAAACAGGTGAAGGAATTGCACAAACACCATCCATGATCTAAAAATGGAAATAGAAAAAAAAAGAAAGAAATCACAAATGGAGACAACACTGGAGATAGAAAACCAGGGAAAGATATCAGAAGTCGTAGATGCAAGCATCACCAATAGAATACAAGAGAGAGAAGAGAGAATCTCAGGTGCAGAAGATACCATAGAAAACATTGACACAACAGTCAAAGAACATGGAAAAAATGCAAAAAGATCCTAACCCAAAACATCCAGGAAATCCAGGACACAATGAGAAGACCAAACATAAGGATAGGGATAGAAGAGAGCGAAGACTCCCAACTTAAAGGGCCAGTAAATATCTTCAACAAAATAGAAGAAAATTTCCCTAACCTAAAGAAAGAGATACCCATGGACATGCAAGAAGCCTACAGAGTTCCAAATAGATTGGACCAGAAGAGAAATTTCTCCTGTCAGATAATAATCAAAACCCAAAATGCACAAAACAAAGAAAGAATATTAAAAGCAGTAAAGGAAAAGATCAAGTAAGATATAAAGGCAGACCTATCAGAATTGCACCAAACTTCTCACCAGAAACTATGAAAGCTAGAAGATTTTGAGCAGATGTCATACATACCTTAAGAGAACACAAATGCCAGCCCAGGCTACTATGCCCAGCAAAACTCTAAATCACCATAGATGGAGAAACCAAGATATTCCTTGACAAAGCCAAATTTACACAATATCTTTCCACAAATCCAGCCCTTCAAAGGATAATAAATGGAAAACTCCAATACAAGGAGGAAAACTACACCCTAGAAAAAGGAAGAAAGTAATCTTCCATTAACAAACTAATAAGAAGACAGACACATAAACATAACTTAACCTTTAACAACAATAATACCCATAAGCAACAATCACTTTTCTTTAATATCTCTTAATAACAATGGACCCAATTCCCCAATAAAAAGGCATAGAATAATAGACTGGATACATAAACAGGACTAAACATTTTGCTGCATACAAGAAACCCACCTCAGTGGCAAAGACAGACAATACTTCAAAGTAAAAGGCTGTAGAACAGTTTTCCAAGCAAATGGTCCCAAGAAACAAGCTGGGTTAGCCATTCTAATATCAAATAAAATCAACTTTCAACCTAAAATTATCAAAAAGGGTAAGGAAGGGTATTTCATATTCATCAAAGGAAAACTATACCAAGAAGAACTCTCAATCCTGAATGCAAGGGCACCGAACTGACATTCATAAAAGAAACTTTACTAAAGCTCAAAATATACATTGTACCTCATACAATAATAGTAAGAGACTTCAACACCCCACTCTCATCAATGGACAGCTCATGGAAACAGAAACTAAACAGAGAAACAGTAAGACTAACAGAAGCTATGAACCAAATGGATTTAACAGATATCTATAGAACATTTTATCCTAAAACAAATATACCTTCTTCTCAGCAGCTCATGGTACCTTCTCCAAAACTGGCCATATAATCCAGGCACAAAACAGGCCTCAGCAGATACAAGAAGATTGAAATAATCCCATGCATCCTATCAGATCATCACAGATTAAGGCTGGTCTTCAATAACATCAAAAACAATAGGAAGCCCACATACAGTGGAAGCTGAACAACACTCTACTCAAGGATAGCTTGGTCAAGGAAGAAATTAAGAAAGAAATTAAAGACTTTTTAGAATTTAATGAAAATGAAGCCACAACATACCCAAACCTATGGGACCCAATGAATGCAGTCCTAAGGGGGAAAATTCATAGCTCTGAGTGCCTCCAAAAAGAAACTGGAGAGAGCATATAGTAGCAGCTTGACAGCACATCTGAAAGCTCTAGAACAAAAAGAAGCCAATACACCCAAGAGGAGTAGATGGCAGGAAATAATCAAACTCCAGGCTGAAATGAAACAAGTAGAAATAAAAAGAACTATACAAAGAATCAACCAAACCAGGAGCTGGTTCTTTGAGAAAATCAGCAAGATAGATAAACCCTTAGCTAGATTAACCAGGGAGCACAGAGACAGTATCCAAATTAACAAAATCAGAAATGAAAAAGGAGACATGATAACAGAAACTGAGGAAATCCAAAAAGTCATCAGATCCTACTGCAAAAGGATATGTTGCTTTATTCAACAAAACCAGAAAATCTGGATGAAATGGACAATTTTCTAGAGTGATACCAGGTACCAAAGTTAAATCAGGATCAGAAAAACAATCTAAACAGCCCCATAACCCCTAAAGAAATAGAAGCAGTGATCAATAGTCTTCCAACCAAGAAAAGCCCAGGACCTGATAGATTTAGTGCAGAGTTCTATCAGACCTTCAAAGAAGACCTAATACCAATAGTCTCCAAACTATTCCACAAAATAGAAACAGAAGGAACACTACCCAATTTTCGTTCTACAAAACCGCAATTACTCTGATACTTAAACCACACAAAGATCCTACTAAGAAGGAGAACTTGAGACCAATTTCTCTTATGAATATTGATGCAAAAATACTCAATAAAATCCTTGCAAACCAAATCCAAGAACATATCAAAATGATCATCCATCATGATCAAGCAGGCTTCATACCCCCTGGTATGCAGGGATGGTTCAATATAAGGAAATCCATCAACACAATCCACTACATAAACAAACATTAGATGCTGAAAAAGCATTAACAGAATCCAACACTCCTTCATGATAAAAGTCTTGGAAAGATCAGGAATTCGAGTCCCATACCTAAACATAGTAAAAAAAAATATACAGAAAACCAGTAGCCAACATAAAACTAAGTGGAGAGAAACTTGAAGCAATCCCACTAAAACCAGGGACTACATAAGGCTGTCCACTCTCTCAATAGCTATTCAATGTAGTACAAGTCCTAGCCAGAGCAATTAGACAACAAAAGGAGGTCAAAGGGATACAAATTGGAAAGGAAGAAATAAAAATATCATTATTTGCAGATGATATAATAGTATACTTAAGTGACCCCAAAAATTCCACCAGAGAACTTCTAATCCTGATAAACAACTTCAGCAAAGTGGCTGGCTATAAAATTAACTCAAACAAATCAGTGGTCTTCCTCTATCAAAGGATGAACAGGCTGAAAGAAATTAGAGAAACAACTCCCTGCACAATTGTCACAAATAATATTAAATACCTCGGTGTGACTCTAGCTAAACAAGTGAAAGATCTGTATGACAAGAACTTCAAGTCTCTGAAGAAGATCTCAGAAGATGGAAAGATCTCCCATGCTCATGGATTGGCAGGATTAATATAGTAAAAATGGACATCTTGCCAAAAACAATTTACCAATTCAATGAAATCCCCATTAAAATTCCAACTCAATTCTTCATAGAGCTAGAAAGAGCAATTTGTAAATTCATCTGGAATAACAAAAAACCTGGGATATCGAAAACTATTCCCAACAATAAAAGAACTTCTGGTAGAATCACCACCCCTGACCTCAAACTGTATTACAGAAAAATAGTGATTTAAAACTGCGTAGTATTGGTACAGCAACAGGCAAGTAGATCAATGGAATAGAATTGAAGACCCAGAAATGAACCCACACACCTATGGGCACAGGGAAAATTTTCTAAGCAGAAGACCAATAGCTCACACTCTAAGATCAAGAATTGACAAATGGGACCTCATAAAATTGCAAAGCTTCTGTAAAGCAAAGGACGCTGTCAATAGGACAAAATGCAACCAACAGATTGGGAAAAGATCTTTACCAACCCTACATCTGATAGAGGACTAATATCCAATATATACAAAGAAATCAAGAACTTAGACTCCAGAGAACCAAATAACCCTATTAAAAATGGGGTACAGAGCTAAACAAAGAATTTTCAACTGAGGAATACCGAATGGCTGAAAAGCACCTAAAGAAATGTTTAACATCCTTAGTCATCAGGGAAATGCAAATCAAAACAATCTTGAGATTCCACCTTACACCAGTCAGAATGGCTAAGATCAAAAATTCAGGTAACAGCAGATGCTGGAGAGGATGTGGAGAAAGAGGAACACTCCTCCATTACTGGTGGGATTTCAAGCTGGTAAAACCACTCTGGAAACTAGTTTGGTGGTACAAGAGAAAATCGGATATAGTATTACCAGAGGACCCAGCTATACCACTACTGGGCATATACCCAGAAGATGCTCCAACATGTAATAAGGACACATGCTCCATTATGTTATAGCAGCCTTATTTATAATAGCCAGAAGCTGGAAAGAACTCAAATGGAACTCAACAGAGGAATGGATATAGAAAATGTGATACATTTATACAATTGAATACTACTCAGCTATTAAAAACAATGAATTCATGAAATTATTAGGCAAATGGATGGAACTAAAAAATATCATCTTAATGAGGTAATCCATTCATAAAAGAACACACATGGTATGTACTCACTGATAAGTGGATATTATCCCAGAAGCTTGGAATACCCAAGATATAATTCATAGACCACATGAAGCTTAAGAAGAAGCAACAAAGTGTGGATAGTTTGGTCCTTCTTAGAAAGGGTATAAAATACCCATGGGAAGAAATACAGAGACAAAGTGTGCAGCAGAGACTAAAGGAAAGACCATCCAGAAACTGCCCCACCTGGGGAATCCATCCCATATACAGTTACCAAACCCAGACACTGTTGTGGATGCCAACAAGTACTTGCTGACAGGAGCCTGATATAACAGTTTCCAGAGAGGCCCTGCTAGTGCCTGAAAAATATAGAGGGGGATGCTCTCAGCCAACCATTGAACTGAGCACAGGGTCCTCAAAGGAGGAGCTCGGGAAATGGCCCAAGGAGCTGAAGGATTTACAGCCCCATAGGAGGAACAACAATATGAACCAACCTGTACCCCCAGAACTCCCAGGGACTTAACCACCAACCAAAGAGTACACATGGAGGAACCCATGGCTCCAGCCCTATGGGTAGCAGAGGATGGCCTGGTCAGACGTCAATGAGAGGAGAGGCCCTTGGACCCGTGAAGGTTCATTGCCCCAGTGTAGGGGAGATTGCATTTGAAATGTAAATAAAGAAAATATCTAATAAAAAAAGAAAAAACATAAACGGGGCATAAATATATAAACTTGTATACAATAGATGCTATGCAGTTAAAAAAGTAGATTGTGCATGTAGGGATGGCTTTTGTAAGTGTCATAGTAATTATAACACAAAATACAGCAGGAATGCAAACTGTAGAGAGAGGGGATTCATAGTTTAGCACTGCAGAGAGTGATCACAGCACAAACAAAGGGGAGGAAAGGAACAAGGAAGGTATAAAAACAACCAGAAAGCAAACAAGAATTGGCACGGAAATTGGTACCTATTAAAATAACCTTGGATTAAACTTTCTAATTAAAGACTAATTAAAAGACTGAAATGACCTAAAAGGTGCAAAAATGCAATCCGAAAATGACAATAAGAGATCACTTAAAGTTTAAGAACACACACACACACACACAATAGTGGAGGGTGCCAAAAAGGAGGCGCTGAATAAGGGTCTCAAGAGGATGGAACAATTAATTGGCTAGGTGTGTTCACGTGGCACTGAAGCACCTGAAGGCATGAGCAAATTAACAAGCACAAAGCAGACACAAGGACAGTTGCTGTGGGGAACCATCAACAATGGACCTATAACCACACAGGATGCTAAGAAGGAAATTCTGGGCTTGAATGGCATTGTTAACCAAAGGGCTGATGGATGAATGGAAGTTTCCATCAACAGCTGACTATGTACTTCTGCCCAAAGTTCATGGGATTTTTTTTCTAGGGTAGACTATATGTTAGCTCACACAAATCTTATCAAATTTAAGAAGTTTGAAAAATATCTAATATAATTTCAGACTTCAGGGATATGGATCTAAGAATAAAAAACAAGTACACTTTTATAAAATTGGCTTCTGAAAATTAAATTTCGTGCTTCTGAACAATGAATGGGTCAAAGAAGAATTCAAGTAACAAATATAAAAGTACTTGAAACAAACACAGCTTTATATAAACACAGCTTACCAAAACAAGTGGTTGCTGTAAAAGTGGAGGAAGATGAGAGCTTCCAACATTAAACACCTACCTCAGAGAGGAAGTTATTTACCAGATAAATGAGCCTACCACCATGCCTCAAGTAGAAAAGAGGATAAATCAAATTCCACATTAGAATAAAATCTTTTTAAAAACATAAATGAAACAGAGAACAGAAAAATAAAAAAAACTAAGTTTATTGATAATATAAACTAACTCAGAGAGATTCTAAAAAAAATAGTAAAAGGCTTGAATGGAATCAAATTTAAAAATCAAGAAGTTACAATAGACATGTAGGAAATAAGAAGGGAGCATGCCAACATATTTAATAGCCTAGACAAAATGGAAAAATTCCTAGAAGAAAATATATCTCACCAAGATTGAATCAGAAGTAATAAGCCTGAGAGGAACAATAATAGATAATATACCAAACAATTAATTTAAAAGCCTTCTTCAAAGAAAAACGTCTGGAGCAGAAGGCTTCAGTGGCTGAACATTAAAAAAGAATTCATGTATTATATCTTAACTTTTTCCAAAAAATGAACTATAGAAAATTCTTTCAGAAACATTTTTTGAAACATGATACCTATGCCAGACAAAAATAGCTTAAGAAAAGGAAAACACATGGAGCTGGACAGGTGGCTCAGAGGGTAAGAGCACTGACTGCTCTTCCAAAGGTCCTGAGTTCAAATCCCAGCAACCACATGGTGGCTCACAACCATCTGTAATGAGATCTGATGCCCTCTTCTGGTGTATCTGAGGACAGCTACAGTGTACTTACATATAATAAATAAGTAAATCTTTAAAAAAAAGAAAGAAAGAAAGAAAGAAAGAAAGAAAGAAAGAAAGAAAGAAAGAAAGAAAGAAAGAAAGAAAGAAAGAAAGAAAGAAAGAAAGAAAGAAAGAAAAGGAAAACACAGCCTATCTCCCTGGTAAACATTAATGCAAATAACAGAATATTCACAATTTATTCCAGCAACACATCAAAAAGGATTGAACATCACGACCAAGTAGAATTTCTAATGGCCTACAAGACTTACTTAACACATGCCAGTAAGTCAGTGTGACTGTCACTTCAGCAGAGCAAAAGAGGGAACAAGAGAGAATGAGAAAGATCAACTGAGAGAGAAAAGGCATTTAACAAAGTCCAACATCCTTTCTCAATGAAACCTCTACCTTCTAAAGATATGAAAAGAAAATTATTCAACATAAGAAGACTCTATGAGGGTTGGAGAGATGGTTCAACTGGAGGTCAGCATGCAGAAGAATGCAAATTGATCCATTCTTATCTCCTTCTACTAAGCTCAACTCCAAGTGGATCAAGGACCTCCACATAAAACCAGACACACTGAAACTAATAGAAAAGAAACTGGGGAAGACACTTGAGGACATGAGCACAGTGGAAAGGTTTCTGAACAGAACACCAATTGACAAATGGGACCTCATAAAATTACAAAGTTTCTGTAAGGCAAAGGACACAGTCAAAAGGACAAAATAGTAACCAACAAATTGGGAAAAGATCTTCACCAACCCTATATGCAACAGAGGGCTAATATCCAATATATTCAAAGAACTCAAGAAGTTAGACTCCAAAGAGCCAAATAACCCTACTAAAAATGGGGTACAGAGCTAAACAAAGAATTTCCACTTGAAGAATTTCGAAAGGCGGAGAAGCACCTTAAGAAATGTTCAACATCATTAGTCATTAGGGAAATGCAAATCAAAACAACCCTGAGATTTCACCTCACACCAGTCAAAATGGCTAAGATTAAAAACTCAGGAGACAGCAGGTGTTGGCAAGGATGTGGAGAAAGATGAACACTCCTCCACTGCTGGTGGGATTGCAAGATGGTACAACCACTCTGGAAATCAGTCTGGTGGTTCCTCAGAAAACTGGGCATGACACTTCCTGAGGACCCTGTTATACCACTCCTGAGCATATACCCAGAGGATTCAGGACACATGCTCCACTATGTTCATAGCAGCCTTATTTATAATAGCCAGAAGCTGAAAAGAACCCAGATGTCCCTCAATGGAGGAATGGATACAGAAAATGTGGCATATATACACAATGGAGTACTATTCAGCAATTAAAAACAATGAATTCATGAAATTTTTAGGCAAATGGTTGGAACTGGAAAATATCATCCTAAGTGATATAAGCCCAATCACAGAAGAATACACATGGAATACAGTCACTGATAAGTGGATATTAATTAGCCCAGAAGCTCTGAATACTCAAGACACAATTGACATACCAAATGATTCTCAAGAAGAAGGAAGGAGAGGGCCCTGGTCCTGGAAAGGCTTGATTCAGCATTGTAGAGGAGTACCAGGACAGAGAAATGGGAGGGGTGATTAGGGAATGGACAGAGGGAAGAGGGCTTATGGGACTTATGGAGAGGGGATCCAGGAAAGGGGAAATCATTTGGAATGTAAATAAAGAATATTGGGGGAAAAAAGACTCTATGAAAACTCTACAGCTCACACCATAGCCAATGAAGAGAAACTGAATGCTTTTCCATTACAATCCAGTACAAGACCAGCATCCCAACTCTTACCATTTCACCCAGAATTGTTTTAGAAATAGTAACAAGGGCAATCAGGGAAGAACATAAAGGGGAAAATCAAAATGGAAGAAGGAAAATCATATTTATTTGCAAGTGACATAATCACATATGTGAAAATCAAAGATTCTATAAACACACAAACCTCTTAGAACTAGTAAATGGAAATTCTGTTAGGTTGCAGGATACAAAATCAACGGCATTTGTACTAAAATAATAACCTAACTAAAATAGAATTAAGAAGAATAGCATTCATAGTGATACAAAAATAAAATGCTTAGGAACAAATTAACTAAGGAAGTATTTACCTGAGAAAGTTGAAGATCTGTTATACTAACATCTATAAAACATTCAAGACACAAGTAAATGGCACAGCATTCCATGCTGTGGAGCAGAGTGTTAATACTGTGAACATCACCATACTGACCAAGGATATATGCAGTTTCAGTGAAATCTCTCTCAAAGTAACAATAGCCTTCATTACATAAACAGGTAAAAATTCTAAAATACAACTAAAGCCATAAGGGCCCTAAATAGACAAGCAGTTCTAAGAAAGGAAAACAAAATAGGAGGTTTCGTGTTCTTTGATTTGAAGCTATATTATGAAGCTGCAGTTACTAGAATATCATGGCTTTGTATACAGATAAACACACAGATCCATGAGGCCAACGGATAGGTCATAAGTGAATCCAGACACAGATACCAGGAAGACACAACAAGGAAATACAATTGCTTCAGTTAATGATGCAAAAGGGTGAGAACTGAACCTTATTAAATGACACACATACAAACCAATTCAATGCAGATCATATGAAGGAAAGACCCTAAATCTACAGCAGATATTGTTAAACCCCAGAACAGGATGGGAGGAAAGTCTCCTGGACTTCCCATAATTTTTGGATATCACAAACAACAGCCAAAATAAACTGGATGTTGATCTAGAAGTTCTTCACAGGGAAGAAAGCTATCTATCAGCAAGATAAAACAAGAGCCTGTGGGTTGGGAAAAGAAGAGCCTACTATGTAAGATTGACTTTAAAAAACAAATAAACAAACAAAAAGCTCTATTCGACTTGATAGTGAAAAACAAAGATTCCACTTTTAAAATGAGAAGATGATTGAATAGCTATGTATTCAAAGAAGATATGAAAATTCTCAAAGATATATGAAAAATATGTATCATTAATCATTAAAGAAATGCAAGTTAAATCCACTATGGAATACTACCTTGGAGCTGTTGGGATTACTATTATCACACGGTTAAAGGAAAACATATGTTTGAGAGAAATTGGGAAAAGGGGGGATTTTGCCCATTGCTAGTAGATTTGTGCAGCCATAATAAACAATATGGGGGGGTTGCTAAAGAAATGAAAAGTGCATCACCATATATCCTAGCAACATCTCTCTTGCCTGTTAGCCCATCCCAAAGCTAATAGCAATATTGTTTATACCAATGAAGATATTAAAACACTGACAGAGAAATGGATAAGGAAAATGTGATACATACACAATGACATCTTAAAAATGATACAATGACAGTCTTAAAAAGCAAAACAAAACAACAAGAAGACCCTGCCTTTTCCTACAACATGGACAAGCCCAGAGCATGTTGCACTAAGTGAAATAAGCCACACCCGGCAAGAAAAATACTGTGTGATCTCACTTACTTAAGAATGTAAGTTCTTGTATCATTTTTATGTTCCAAATTTCCTGTAATAAGCATACATTCATTTTATGATTACACTTTTTTTTTAAAGATTTATTTATTATATGTAAGTACACTATAGCTGTCTTCAGACACACCAGAAGAGGGCATCAGATCTCTTTAAGGATGGTTGTGAGCCACCATGTGGGTGCTGGGATTTGAACTCATAACCTTTGGAAGAGCAGTCGGTGCTCTTACCCACTGAGCCATCTCTCCAGCCCCATGATGACACTTTTAAAAAATCTATGTGCTTTGGTTTCTCACATATTTACTTTTATGGATTTACATATATCTGAAATGTTAATTTAGCTCTAAAGAAGGATCCCAATAGCTGCAATTTTAGCTAGAGAGGTGCTTGGGTAGTGAGTCTTACTCTTCTTCAAGGATCACCACACATCACAGCTGGTGGTAGGGAACCTCCCAAGTTGCCTGGGGAAGAGATCAACCTAACAGCTAATCACTATCAGCACCAGAGACCAGCTCAATCTGCTAAGAAAACAATTATTCATCTTCAAAATCCACTGTCTCCGGCTGTGCAATCAACCCACATTTGCAGTGAAGGTAGAGAAATCAAGCACCTGTGGAGAATTTCAAGCTGGCCTTTCTCATGGATGGCTTGATCTCGGAGAAGACACAGCAGGACAGCCACTGTCACTCCAAACCATCTGTTTGTTCATCACATAGCTGGTCTGGCTGTGTGTGACAGCAGTTGGAGCATACCGCCCTGGGCTTTCGTGCTTCATTTCTGGAGGTGTGTTCTTGCAACCCTGCAAAACCAGAGTATTGTTAATTGCTATTCTTTCAAATTCATAAAAAGAACATGTTATTCCAGGGTACCTTGCCAACAATAATTAATCACTTTGCATATCCCTCTGAAAAGGAGGGTCAACATTCCTTCCATCATTCTTTGAAGCACAGAAGAATATTATGAAAGCTGATATAACAGTCAAGGGCCAAAACAAAAATTCAACATATTTTCTGGCTTAACAGACATGTCAGAGAATAACAGAATTTTCATGTTGGAATTAAAAAATATGTATTATTTGAGAGGAAGATAAATAAAATGATTGTGACTTTCATCTTAACTACAAACTACTGTACAGTCTTCTAATTAAGCAATAATTGTTTTGCTGTTTTGGTCAAAATTGGCTCTTGTAAATTAAAAAGCAAAAACTACCAGATTCAAGAAGAACAACTTCTAGCCCCACAATTACTACTGAGAAAATCAACTACAAAGTTCACATCTCACAACCTGCTGACTTTTTAATGGGGAGCTAAGAATATCTCCCCCCAAACCTAGCAAAAACATAATTTGTAAATCTGTGGATTTTGTAGCAAAGAAAAATAGTAACAAAAATGTTTAATGTAAAAATATAATAAACCATTTGAACCGACTGTATTGACTTTGAGTGTAATGTAACAAATTATATAGCTTGATGTGTTTTCAGAAATGTGTATAGCTGTTATATTACCACAACTATAGTACAGTTCATTTCTGTAACCCAAGAAGATTCTCTCTTGTTCCCTTGGGACTATTCTCATTTCAAGAAGCCACCAGTTTAATACCTCTCCATGCACTAAGTACAAATTATATAACTGGCCTGTCTGAGGAAACTCACCAACACCATTATATGTAGAAATAGCTTGTATAGTTTTCCACAGAATCCATTGGTTAGCGATTATCACAATTTGTGGATACATTATATGTTACGGGAGTACATCCAGGTGGAAAGTACTTTGATTAAGTCTATAATAAACATCTTTGCACAATCTTTTTATAGATGTATATACACCATTTCTCTTGAGTAAAAGCCAAGGAATAAAACTGTTGTGTCATAGTCATTAAATGCTATGACACATTTGCATGAGTTGAAATGCTACTATGTATGCAGTGATTTTAATCTGCATACACTCATACATGCTAACAGTGATGATAAGCAACTTTCTAATGTTAACTTTCTAACTTGTATCTTCTGTTAAATGTTGACTTAAGTCTTTTTTATTGGTCCTACTGGGTAAAGAATTACCCCTTTATTATTCATCTGTGGAAGGTTTAACGTACTATATAGAAATTTTTCATCCAGCACTTCTATTAAAGATATTTCTTAATATTCGGTTTTGCATTATCTGTTCTTTTTATTAACAGTCCCTTTGAGATGTAGAATTTACAATTTTTGATGAGCTCACTCCAAATTTCTTATGGTGCTCACCTAGAAGTTCTATAATTTTAGATTTTACATTTTGGTCTACTATTCTCTACATATCACATTGCTAATGTGATAGAGAATTTCAGAGTTTATTTTTTAATTTGGATTTCCAATCATTCCAGCACTGTTTATCATAAAGGTACTCTGTTGGGGGAGACAATGTACCTATTGACAGAATAGTAGCATACTGTTAGAGAAGTAACTAATCACTTCCTGGTTCTATTTAAGCCCATCCCACAAAACAAAACTCTTGTCTGGTTCCATTAACTAGGCCAAAACCCCTGGCTGGTTGGGTCTTACCCCTAGAGGAGAACCTAATATTATTATTCCGCTAAATGAACACAGTAATAAACTGACCCTTCCGTTGTTATCTTTATACCAATATATTTGTACGTCTCTCAAACCTTAATAGATAATTTTCTTTTTACAGTATATGGTGATTAACATAAAGAACACAACTAGTCAAGGATAAGGTAAGTGAAGGATTAGCAGAGGATAAGAGACTGATGATAGGATATTTATATTTTACTCTCTACTCTCAAGGTCTAAGGATCACCACAGAAGAGGGGACTGAAAAACCGTAATAGCCAGAGGTGGAGGACATCTGCAGCAAAACAGTATTTGGTAGACATGACAGCATTGCTGCACACAGAACTCACAGTGGCTATGAACGCAATGTATGCATAAGACCTGCCCAAGAGCAAGCCAGCCAAAATCTCATGAGTCCACACCCTAGCTGAGAGCCATTGGCAATGTATGGCTGCCAGAGGACGGAGAGTCTGCTTATCTGGCCTGTGGTCCCTGAGAAGCTACGTATGCTTCAGCAGATTGTCCTTCACTCATGCACACTCAGGGAATAAATGTTATGTGGACTCAACGGGTTTAAAAAATATATCACATGAAACTGGGAAGGGAAAAAGTAGGGAAGTAACAGGGATTGGAGATGAGAGATGTGTAAGTTTAATAAAAATATATAAATGCATGAAATTATCAAACAAACAAAGGACAGCCAAAACAGTAGGGAAAAAGGACTATCCATTTCCCAGTGAATTAGCTTGATACTTTTATCAAAATTTAGCTGTTAGCAAGTATCTCTCTCTAAGCTTTATTTTGTCTCATTGATCTAGTTCATTCCATTGTGTCAACATAACATCTTGCTGGTTTAGTTATTAAATTGAAATCAAATAGCATAAGTTTTCTAACTAATTCCTTCTTGAACAAGTCTGTCCTTACATTGCCACATAAATACAGCCAGCTTATCACTTGCTTATAAAGAAGGGAGTCTACATTACTGCTTCTTAATTTTGTAGTATTTTATTTAGCCTTCCTCTCTCTCTCTCTCTCTCTCTCTCTCTCTCTCTCTCTCTCTCTCTCTCTCTCTCTCTCTCCCTCCCTCCCTCTTCCTCTGCCCCGTGTGTGTGTGTGTGTGTGTGTGTTTCTCTGTCAACATCTTTGCTCCTATCATTTTCTGAAATTCCTCACCTGCTTGTTGGTTCACAGGTTATCTCTTAACAGGCTCTTTAATACATTTGTCATAGTTATTTTAAAGGACTCTTCTGTTTCAATATCTAAATTGAACATATACATGAATTCCTTTCCACAGAAGGATTTTCTTTTAGCTGTGTGCCATATTCTCTAGATTTTTATATGCTTCATAATTTAATCATGTGCAATATATAATATCAAAATTAACACTAGAAAATGAAACAGGCATTTTATAGAGTATGCATGGAAATATTTGTTTACATGTATATGGGGTTTTATGTATGCATGTATACACATATATGGATTTATGTATATGTATATTCAAATATACATTATGCTTCTCATAAGAGTTGATATCCTTCAATGGTGTCCTAGGACTAAACTCAAACTACTCCAGACTATTTTTGAGCCTGTAAAAACATGAGACTTCAAAATTGCCAGCTATCATCTTGTTTTCCTAAGCCATCCACAGATACAAATTAATTAACATAATTCCCATGCAAAATAACCACTTGTTCAGAGAGACTGCCTTTGGATTTGTCATTGCTGCACTTAGTAGCTGGGAACATTGTCAAAAGCTCAGCAATGTTCCCCTGTCCTTTCCTAACAGATTTCTCTCTCATCTCTCCCATAATCACTGGCTAGAAAAGTGGCTTGTTTTTCTCGGTGTTATGGAAAGAGCTCGGTGTCAGTTCAGCGTCTTCAGACTGTGCGCACAGCTCTTGTGTTAGTCATCTACTGTGTATGATGCACTTCCCGCCCCAAGCATAGCTATTAAAGGCAGTAAACACTTGTTATTCTGCAGATTCTAAGGGTCATGAGTTTGAGCGTGGTTCAGCTGCGTGATTCTGGCTCCCGATGCAGCTGCTGTGTCAGTAGAGGCTATAGTAATCAGCAGTCTAAAAGCCTGAGCCCAGCTGTGGACGTAACAAGGGGGCTTCTGCTCCTTGCTGGCTATTGGCCAAAGGTCTCAATTCCTCATGCCATGGTTTTCTTCAGAGAGACGGTCACAATGTGCCAACCTGATGTGCTCCACAGAGCAATCAAGAGGGGAAGGCTGCGAGAGCACGGCAATGGGAAGCAATGCCTACTCTGGAAAACATCAACGCTTGGCTTTTGATCCATCCCAGCAGAGTATGGGAGAGAACTCAAGACAGGCTTTGTATCTGCCATTATTTTGTGGTGTTCATGCACCAATCCCAGTACACAGTAGGAGGAAACCCAAAACCATAAATATTAAGTGGCTGAGACCCCTGGGGACCATCTTGGCTATTGGCTACACGGGTTTTAAATAACATGATTTGTTTGCTTATCAGCTATTCTGTCTCGTTTCAGGGTTAAGCAGGTCTTTTACACTCTCTTGCACTTTGACCAACCCATCACAGGATGGTATCCAAGCAACTATAGTGAGGTATAGAGAAACCCCTGCTAAACTTTCAAACTTTGTTTAAAAGCTATACTCAACCCTTGGTCCTTTGTTCATGGCTACGTCAGCCATAAGACTGTGGATCTGTCATGTTGAAACCATTAGAAGTTTCCTTGCACATTTTTCCTGCATTTGATTTCCAAGCAAACATACTAACACGATTCTAATAGTACAAGCCACTTGGAAAGCTAGAAAGGCAAAAAAGTGTAGCACTTCAGATACGGGTCCTGAGCCGTAAGTATGGTACACACCTCTAATTCCAGCACTTGGGAGGCAGAGGCAGGCCGATTTTTGTGAGTTTGAGGCCAGCCTTGGTCTACAGAATGAGTTCCAGGACAACCAAAGCTATATTGTGAGACCCTGCCTCAAAACAAAACAAAAAGACTCAGGTCCTACAGACAAAGCATCCCATTGACAAATCCAAGCCTGGCATTTTAACTTTTGTTCCTCAGCATACAGTGGGCACACTGCTGATAGCCGCCTTACCTCTGATCTCTGACAACAGGAGCATCGCCATGCCAAGTCCTCTCACCATCAGTACTAGGAGGTGCGTGTGTCTCCACTGAGCCCGCTGGGCCACAGTGATCACCAGAACACCACTCCTGAGCCAGTCCCTACCCTCCTCTTCCTGTTCAAGGAAACCCTTTAAACTGTTTGCAGGTAGTGCTTAAAAGGTTTTCGTTTTCAAAGAATGTAAGCAGCAAGGGAAAGCAGAGAGTGGATATATTGCTGAATTTTAAGATTAATTTCGAGAACATGTTGCTTAAGGGGGTTGGAGATGGGGCGTGGCCGCTTGAATGCTGGCGTAATCTGCATTAAGCCCTGGGGTCAATCCCCAGCACCACATAAACTAGGCATAATAGTGCATGCATGTATGGCCAAGACTCAGAAGATAGAGACAAGAGGATCAGAAGCCCAGGGTCCTTAACTACATAAGAAGTTCCAGGACAGCCTGGGCTACATGAGTTTCTAGTTTTTGTTTTGTTGTTGTTTTGTTTGTTTGAGTATATCAGCTAATAGAGCAAGGCATTTTGAACCTAGTTGTAGACTTCAAAGATTTAGCTCCAGGTTTCCCCTTGTCTGTGCCCCACCCCCCAGAAGTCAGCAAATTCGTGACCTGAATTGAAGTTGCAATTTTCATGTGTTTCATGTGTTTCCCGAGTTCCTACTGAGGTCCCAGGAGAGGCAGGGTGGCTGGAGTGTAATCAGAGGCATCTATTTGTCACCAGCTGCAGTGACTTTCTGCGTAAGTCTGGAACAAGGTCATTACTCTCAGCCTGTCATGCACAAGCGCACAGCAGGCCTGGAAGAAGCCTCATTAGTATGCCACACATTCCATCAGCTAAATTTGCTATTTCATTTAGAATGCCTCTGATTGCATTATATATATATATATATATATACATATATATATATATATATGTATATGTATATTCCTGAGCTCCTCAGAGAAACGGATGCCACTATTAGTGAGCTGACAGACAGCTAAGCACACGTTGATGCATTTGCCATTAAACTATGGGGGGAAAGTTATTAAAAACACTTGGCTATCAATTATGAATTTGGTTAGAATCATTTAAGCTATAGAAGTACTTTTAAACAAAAGAACAGGAAATCAATCAATCAATCAAAGAAGATTGGTAGAGAGCAGAAGATCACATAAATAAGTTGGAATTTACTAGAAATGATTTGGTTTGCTCTATAACTATGCCCATATAAAAGTAAAACGAATGCAGATATTTTAAAGCTATAAAAACCATTCAGTTGACCATGTGCATCGACTCCTACTGCTGCCCGGGAAGCATTACACATTTTTTGCGAACCTAATACTTTTGTTTAAACTTAATATGTACCTTTAAAATGTAATTAATGCTTAAGTTAATCATGTTCTTCTCTACATTTCTTCAGGCATGATGGGCCAGATGACATTGGTCTTACTACCTCACAAAAGAGGCAAGTGATGAGCCCTCCTTTATGGGTTGTGAGAGAGACGCACAATTTAGGCTTCTACCAACCAAGCTACTAAAACATGGAAATTTATGATTTTTGCCCCCTAGAAAAACCTCATTAAGCTCCTTGAAGAAATTCAAACCTCCTGAGCAGTAATCAAAGCATAGGAAGCCTCCAGAGCAGTTAACAGAGCCCACTTCATCAGACAATTCCACCGGGGACAGAGTTGCCCGGGGACATGCTTCTTACTGAATTCATTATTGAAACTCAGATGCCGAGTCACACGCTAAAACTCCCCCATGCTAGAATGTTCCTTAAGAAGCTTTCCTGAGAACACACTGACCTTTTATTATTGCCAAATTCCCAGGAATCATCACCACGAACGGCATCTGGAAGTACCCCACACTAGGCAGATCTGTGGACAGAACAGTTCAGACACAGCCAATGGGAGCCCCATCGCCAAGGACAGAATTCTGTACAATATAAACCTTCCTGTGAGTCGCTGAGATTTCAAACTGCAGCCCCTGCGGGCATCATCACCCAGCACCCTTGCCTTCTCTATTTAGTTTCGCTTCTTTGTTTTTTTGTTTTTGTTTGGTTTTGGGAAGGGGAAGCAGGATTTCTCTGTGTAACCCTGGCTATCCTGGCCTTCTCTATCTCTATTAAAAGAAATTTGGGGCGTATGAGTCTGAATGAAATTACATTTGACCCATGAGATAAGGAAGGTGCCCTTTGTGGAGAATGAGCAAGAAGTATTTTGGCTTTCTGGACACACTGTGGGGCCATATCATAATTATTACTTTTAATTCTATATATGTGTGTGTTTGTGAGTGGATACCATGTGTATGCTGGAGTCAACAAAGACCAAAAGAGGGCATCAGATCCCCTGGAACTGGAGTTACACAGTTATGAGCCTCTGATGTAGGGGCTGGGTACCAAAGGTTCTGCAAGATCAAGGAGTGCTTTTAACCACTGAGCTATCTCTCCAGACCCTCTCCACCCATCCAACCCTACCCCCATCTTAATTTCTTACAGCTGCTGTGACAAAGTACCAGTGGAATAAACTAGCACAAGGGTTGTATGTCATCATCTTGGAGATGACATGTCTTAAATCCCGATGCTGCCAGGGCTGTTCTCCCTCAGAAATCTGAGGTGGGCAATCCCTCCTTTTCTAGCTTCTGCCATTTGTCAACAATCCTTGGCATTCCTTAGCTTGAGGTGCCTCACCCCATCTTCTGCCTTCCCACAGCCCTCTTGTCTCTTGTCTTCCTTTTCTTCTGAGGCCATCGGTCATACTGATTAGCACCCAAACTAATGTCCTTGTTTTAACTGGATAACATCTGCTAAGACCCAATTATGAAGAAAGTTCACATTCACAGGTTGCAGGACCAGGACATCAATCTGTCTTTTGGGAGATACTGTTTAACCAAAAATAGACCACGTTATCTGGAGGAGTCGATAATACTACAGGCAGATGACACAAGATGCAAACCAAGGGAGACACGGCTGAGAAAGACAGAGAGGACCTTGTTAGGGAAAGAGTATGGGCCAGGAGTGGAGACATCAAGCTAAGACAGTAAGTAAAAATGAAGTCAATACATATCAGACAGAGTCACAAGAAAGGTACTGTTGAGTCTAAAGAAAGCAGTTTCTGTACTGTGGTGAGAGCTGTGACCATATCAAAGTAGGTAGCAGCAAGTGTAAGCTGTTTCTCCAGACACGTAGCTGTGTAGAGCAGGGTGAACAAGAGCTATTAGACAGCTAAGTGGCGTTTTCTGCAGGCACTGGTGTTCAGAGTCTGAAAGCACTTAACCCTCAAAGATGCTTCTTCACAGTGAATAGTTATTTACTCAAGCATATATTGACCGTGATGAGAACACTGAAAACTGCCCTGATTTTTCAACAGGCATTCCCTGCCCTGCCTATCATGGGAAGGGCAAGATGAATGCAGAGGTGACTTAAGACAAGATGGGCTTGCTGAACATGTGCAGTCGTGTGTGTGTGTGTGTGTGTACATACATAACTGTATACTTTTACCTGTATCTGTATATGCATGCATATGTAGACATATATAATATTATGTATCACTTAATAACAAGGATATGTTCTAGAATGGTTTGTGTGTGATAATGTGTGTGCATGAGTATGGTACATACACGTGTATGCTCAGAGACCTAAAGCATGTGCCATGCGACCTGCTCTGTCAATTTCTACATATTCCCTTGAGACAGGGTCTCTTTACTGAACCTGGAGCTGGGCTGGCTCTTATCTGTACCCCTCAGCACAGAATCAATGCATATGACCACATTCCAAGCTCTTAAATGGATGCTGGGGATCCGAATGCACTCATGCTCTGGGGGCAGGCCCTCTTATCTCTGCCCTGAGAATGATTTTGTCATCACATGAACATCAGTGTGCACTAAGGATGTATTGTTTGATAATAAACTTTTAAACTAAGAGCCATTTAAACTCATAAGGACAATACAGTATGGTACATAAAGCAGGATCGTAGTTGTTCATTATCAGGTACTGTGCATTGTTCATAGTGTGCTGAACTTCTATGTAATTGCAGCACAGTTGGTCATACAGCATCACAGAAATCATTCCACTAAGTCATTGTTCTACCACACCAGGAAGTAATGGGAATTTTTCAGCTCTGTTATCATTTAAGAGAGAGCCTTCATATGTGTGGTCTTCTGTTAACCAAAAACATCATTACGAGATGCATAACTAAGTTTACTCAAAAAGTTTCTTTTTAATAGATTGGGCCACATGATGGCAGGGGGTGGCAAGTCTAACACATTAAGGTAACCTGGAAACTTAGGCAGAAGTTGAGTCATAGTCTTGAGGCAGAGAATGTTTTCTTTGGAAAATCTAGCTTTTACACTTAGGTCCTCCAGCTGATTGTATGGGTCTCCACATATATGACTGGAGGTAATCCATACTCAAAATCAATGAATTATAGATGTCAAACACATCTATGGTGTCTCCAAGTCAGCACTTAGATTAATGTTTGAGTAAATATTGGCTGGGATCAGTAGCCTGCCAAGTCAGTGTTTAAAAATGACAACTATATTACTTTCCTCCAAACAACTTCAAGAGGCCACAGATTTGGAGGTGTGTCAGTTCCTGGCCCAGCCATCATGAATGTATTATACACGCAGGCGTGTGCTTGGGCGTTCATGAGATAACTGTTGTCCTAAGAAGTATCATAAGGACCTAAATCGCAAACAAAATTCTGTAACACGAGTAACTCAGAGAGTAACAAACACTTGCACTCTTTCAAAATGCAAAATCTGAACCACAATATGCACCGCTTACTCGTGTATAAAGAAAAGATTGTATTTATTATATGCAGAGTGTGAAGAGGGCTGGTCCCAGCCTGTGGCCACTTGTGTATTGCCTGGTAGGAACACTACCTGCTCTTGTCTAGAGATATCATTAACTTCCTACCCTCCTGGAGTAGTCTTCTATATTTGGATCCGCCTTTCTCGGCATGCAATAGAAGACTTCAGCTATCAAAGGATCACAGCATCTTGTCTCTATGTGAGTACATGTGCAGGCTGATGACAATGAAGGATGAAGGGCCATTCACTGAGAAAAAGACAGCCAACAAAAAACTGAGACTGCCAAAGACGGTGGCTTTATAACCACAGCACTTGTTTTTCTATATTGCTATCACAGAAACTCCACCAATAGGAAAATTATGCAAGCCAAGCAGGAATATGTTTCCATAAATACACACTAGGCATTTGGGAATGTCACCAGTTCAGGAACATTGAAGACTGTTAATAGCTTTAAGGTCCCAGACCATGTCTCAAAAGACTCTGGAAGTCTGTGAGTCCCACATACACAAACTGAACCTCCCCAACCCCAGGCATGAACCGGGGCTTACAATCCTTTCCTTAGCCACATTCCTTTCCCTTACTCATGATTTTATTCTCCCAAGAAAGCTTTTAAATTTTATTTTTTTGAAATGGTATGCCAGCAGAAAGGGAAAGCTACTGTTGAACATCCAGTGCTATCTTTCATAATTCGTCCTTTCAAGAAGGAAAAATGGCTCTCTTTCCCATAAAATGCTGTTGGATTTGTTCAGAGGCTAAAACAATACAAACAGCATTTAGCATGAATGATAGAGAAAGAAATTCTGGGGTCTCCTTTCTGGCTTCCCTTTGCTGTCTCCAGCCCAAGGATATGATTAAAAGATGTCAGTCAATTACATTTCAATTTTTCTGCCAGCTGCACTCATTATAACATTTTAGGCACGTTCTGGGAAGAATAGCTTACTGAGTAAATGTAAAATTTGTCATTAGACATTGAGAAGTACCCAGAAGCACATTTCATTCTGTTCTCTGGGATCGTTTATTTTGGCATGTTAAGCTTTTGATACGTGCATCGTGCCAGGGTCTTTCCGTGTATCTCATAAAATATAGTAATCTTCTTACAGCGGTTTCAATAATTTTATTACTAGGTCCCAAGGAGAAAAAAAAGGAATTATAAAGGAGATTAGTTTTTACATAAATATTTTATAATATCTATTTTCCATTTCTTGCCCTGACACTTTATTACCATGGACTCTTATTAATTCCATGCTTGATATAAATTAAATGCGAGATTTTGATGTGTGTGGTTGCCAGGGCCTTGAGGGCATTAGAATCTCTTCTCTAACATTACAATTGCTTAACTTCTCCCAGGATTAATTTGTCTAACCACAGTGCCTGAGCTACCCAAGAAAGGGGTGATTTAGAACTGGAGTGGCTGGCTTCAGATGTGATAACGCATAACCTCTCGGTGGTGCACTTTGTGGGAATTCAAAGGCACAGTTCACTCGGAGACATTTTCTAAAAGGATTGTGAAATTGAATACAGCCGAGCGCCTCGGTCTTCAGAAGGCCAATGCAGTTGTCCAGGGACTTCATTACTTGCTGGTAGCTCTGTGCAAGGTCGGGGGTGAGAGAAGGTGGGGACCCTGCTGGTCCTACTTGTTGGCAACTCGCACAGAGGGAAGCCATGTCAGTTGAAAGCAGATCTGCCTTCCTCCAGGATCTGGGCAGGCATTCTCTCCCCACCCCACCCCCACTCCAACCCCAACCCAACCCAACCCACCCCATCCTAATTATCATCAGGATGATGAGACTGACTGCTGTCACTTTCCCAAACCCACCCCCCCCCAAAAAAAAAAGATAAGTACAGTTTAAAATGCTTAAATGAACAGGATGCAATTAAGAACACGACAAGGACAGAGGACTTGGGGGAAGGAGATAACACAAGAGCCAGGGGAGCAGCTCTCAAAATGACTTACGAAGCAGATGTGTGACCAGAGTGTCTTAAGTAATTTATAATCCTCCTTGTAGAGAAAACAATTATCCTCGATGCCCCCACACCCCCACTCCACGTTAAACACAAGATAGAGATGCATAAGCTACATGCACATTTACACACACACACACACACACACACACACATTTTCCACTCATGCGAGGTGCCCTTCATGGTCGGCTGAAGCCCTTGGTCATTGATTCTGCTTAAGTGTCCTTCTGGGATGCAGGCTGAAGGAGTAATCTTCTGGGATGCGACAACGCGTGCTCCAGAAGGAAAATGACAGAGGGCAGACAGCACTGCGGCTTTGACACTGTCAACTTGACAGTGACATGTATTATGGCTACTTGAGCTTTATTTTGTGAAACAAAGAGATTTGCCAAACCTGCAAATCAGGACGGTGGGAAGGTATCATTTTCCCCACAAGAGGTAACCCTGGCAGTGACACAGGAAATACTTTTGGAAAGTAAGAGAATTTAGGAGTAAAACAGAAAACTATACTAAATTCTTTTTTTTTTTGCCTATAAAATTTCTATAAACTGAAAACTGTAGCAATTGTGAATAAAACAGAAAAGTTGAAATTGGTACTTAGCATGTTACATGTTCTTCAGACGCTAAAACTTCACTTAGAGTAAGAGAAATATTACGTGCACAAAGGTCATGGCCTGGGTGCTCATGTCACAATGTAGTTAGGCATGGCCTGCCTGTAATGTGACAGACAAATGACTAACTTTTCCCTGTGGAAACCACTGTACTCAGACCCACCTCAGTCAGCTGTGGCCACGTTTGGCCTTTGCGTGGATCGAGCACATTATTACAAATCAGACCCACTTGTTTTCCCTAGCTCACGACATTGACCGACTTACAACCTGGCTTCAGCAAGATCATAAAGACTAACAGCGAGATCTTACAACAGAGAGTCAAACAATTTGGAACATAAGAACATTGCTTTTCAAAGATATTTTTCATTAATATTGAAACACAAATTCAAGGAAACAACTTTGATGTGCCCTCACGATTTTTATATGAATGCTCTTTAGGGAGCTAGGGGATACTTTGTGTAAACACAATCGAACCACTTAGGAATTTAGAATCATGAGCTTTTATAACCAAATCTGAAAGGGCTTAAGCAAGTATACCCATGGTGTTTCTTGTCCTGGGTTTCGACACCAATGAAAGGGGCTTCAAAAGAGAGGATTGGGGGTTAAGGGAGTGTGGCACGGTGGTGTGGGGGAAAGGGGTGCCCCAGCACCTCTTCCCCCTGAGGGACCACACGCACACAGGCATGGTATAGAATAGAGTTTATTCAGGGTAGAGGTTGGGAGTTAGTGGTAGAGAAAGGCAGAGAGAGAGAGAGAGAGAGAGTAGAGAAGTGGAGTTCGGCCATGACCACGTGGAGAGAGGGGGGAGGGGAGGAGAGCCCAAGGGGCAGAGAGGTGAGAGTGAGATGAGGAGGGGGAGGGAGAGAGAGAGCAAAGAGCAAAGATAGAGAGGAGGGGCAAGCAGCCCCTTTTATAGTGGGCCAGGTCTATGGGGTGGGGCATGCCTGGCTGTTGCCAGGTACGTGTGGGGTGGAGCTTAGAATACCAACAAAATCTATCTGTCTATCTCTATTTATGTCTATATGGGTGAGAGAGGGCCTCATGTAGCCCAGGCTGGCCTCTAACTAGCTGAACATGACCTCGAACTTGTGATCCTCCTTCCTTTTCCTCCCAGGTGGCAAGGTGATCAGCCTGCACGACCACATCCAATTTAAGGCCTGTGTGACTACACCCAGTTTATGTGATGTTAGGGATCGAACCCAAGACTGTGTGTGTACTGAACGAGCACACTGCCATGTCTATGAACTATGTCTCAGTTCCTCAAAGATATTTTTGAGAAAAAGCCTGCTTAAGGCAGTCGTGGGTACATGATGATGTGGACACATGATGATGCTCAGCCTAGCAAGGATTGGTGAGGACTCTAAGAACAAATATGGGATGAATGAAGTAAAAATAACAGAAATGAAATGTTTTAATACACGCAGTAGCCTGCTCTAGGCAAGCCAGAGATAAAGGAGAAGAGTAGAAAATTAGCCTGTCAGTAAGCATTAGATACACAACATGATCTGGAAAAGATATAGCCTGCATATGTGTGAGGGTTTTCCCTTAGGTAGCCTGCTCTTTCCCTTCCAGTCTCTCAGACTTCTCTGCGCACCGCCAAGCCATACAGCAGAGAAACCCACCCAAGCCAGGACTGGACAGAGGAATACAAAGGCAGTCAACAGAGCAGACAGAGTCAACCGAGGCTATTTCTGATACTGAGGAAAAGAGCAGCTGCGGCAGATGGGTGGCCCATGGGCCTCAGACCCCTGGTTAATGCACACAGAAAAGCCGATGAGAACGAGCCCCTCTCCACTGCTTGAACTGTGTCATTAGAATTTACGCAAAGCATTGAGTGGTTGTTCATTGAGAAGGGAATGAGAGTTCACTCAGAAGACGAAGGTGCTGCCCGTTCCCTTAGACCAGCCGTTTACAACCTGTGACTCATGACCCACTGCGGGGAGAGGTGTCAAATGATCCCTTCACAAGAGTCTCGTATCAGGCATCCTGCATTCAGATACTTACATTATGATTCAAAACAGTAGAGAAATATAATTATGTAGTAGCAACAAAACTGAGGGTCCCAGCATTAGAAAGGCTGAGAACCCCTGCCTTAGACCCTGATTACTCCAGTCGCCAGCTACTGCCTGGATTCTAATGATGGTAAAGAGCAGAAGCAGGGGGGCTGGAGAGATGGCTCAGCGGCTTAGAGCACTGACTGCTCTTCCAGAGGTCCCGAGTTCAATTCCCAGCAACCACATAGTGGCTCACGGATTCGATGCCCTCTTCCGGTATGTCTGAAGACAGCTACAGTGTACTCATATACATAAAATAAGTAAATAAAACTTTAAAAACAAGAGCAGAAGCAGGTCAGACATGTGGGCCTGTCACTGACCTTCCCTCTGTTCCACCAAGATAAGATGCTGTCCATCACATGGTGATGTGGCCAAGTATTTGCCTAGAAAAGCCCAGAAAGTACTAAACTTTGAAGTAGAAAAAAAACAAAGAACCCCTTGTTAGAAATATTTTGATTAAATGCTGCTTGATGGGTTTTATCTCCTATATTTTGACTCCTGACTTTTCTGAGGTTTCCTGAGATGTAAATTAGAGGTAAAAATGTGAATTCTTGGCTCCCGAGGCTCGTTAAGAGGAGTATTGAAGGGAACTGTGGTTAAGCTGCTGGTTTCCCATCTCACAGAGGGCAATTCATCTCCACACAAGGGCACACTGTGATGGGGAGTTAATCAGATTCAGCCAGGGTTTAAAGGTAGGTTTGCCATTCGCAACAGTGACCAGGGAGCTGAGACCCTGGAGGATACTGAGGCAGCATTAGAAAGCACGCCCCCTACCCCTACCGTTTCAGTCCAAAAGGTCACATGGCATTAACCTTGGCTAAAAAAGAACACTCAGTGTTCAATCTCACAGTTGAATGGTAAGTAGGGCTATGCTGCCTTGCATACATTTAAATACTATTGTAGTGAAACTGTTTTTCTGGGATGTTATGGCTACTCCTTCTTTTATTCAGTGACCTAACAGACTATCTTCTTTGTTAAAAAGAATAAAATAAAAAATAAAGCAAAGCAAAACAGAAACAAAACAAAGAAACCACAAAACCTCCCAGAGATCGCGAGACACTTCCACATATCATCCAGGTCCCATATTACCTCCCTAGAAGCCTGAGACAACACATTTATTACTGTCTGTGGTGGGCCATGGATCCTGTAATCTTGTGAACTCGATGCTTGACACCTTCAGAAAAAGAGCAAAAAAGTTATTATCTCTTCTCCCTCCCCCCCAAAAAAAGGTGATTTCAGAGAAAGAATGTGCTGCCAAAAATCTGAGCGCTTGTCAGCTGTGGTGTGAGCATGCCTAGTTGTCATGGTTCCCAGCCTGGGATGCTACCTGCTAGGCCAAGTCCCATCCCCCAGCATGGAAACTTCCTGTCTGTCATATGCTACTGCGGTAGCTCTAACCGTCATGGATATCAAAGCTGAAAGATTTTAAAGGAAGCAAAAGCACATCCTAATAAAGAGACATTAATAGAAAAATAGAAGTGAATCTATTACATTGAAGTAATGTGGGCATTTTGATGAAAAAACATAACTCAAATATGAGAAATTACATGGCTGTATTTGTTGGAAATTTTGCCAATCAAGTTATATTTTAAAAACACAAGGGGAACTCACCATTTGATGGAGGAAGCCATTGTATATTGTGTAAAAGTATATCCTTTTTGGAAATGTGAATGATCACTCCCTCATTTAGACACATTGATTGCTGTCTGTGGTGGCCCATAGAAGCCTGTGATCTTGTGAATGCAGCGTTTGGCGCCCTTTATATTCTCAGATTCAATATATTTATGTTGCACAGACCATGCATGAATTATTGGGAAAATAATATTTCACCACGGGTCCCTTTTGACAGATGTGTGAAGAGCAGGATGTATCAGTGAAAGGCTGTCATTTGCACTGTGGGCATTGGGATGGGAGAGGCAATAGATACCAAGGCGGTCTGCTTTTCCTCCTTCTCAAACTCTCACGAACATATTTTTAAACCATGTCTGTGTGTTCCTATAGCCTTAAATTGTTAAGCATGTGTTGAGGGGGGCTCTTACGCAGTTATCTTTTTCACAGATTATCTAATTGGTAGCAGCTGCTAATCAAGGGTATTGTGAATCCTGTGGGGTAGCATTCATCCTAAAGGTCTGGGAGAACTGTTTAGGTTTCCAGTTTTTTTGTTTTTTGTTTTTTTGGTTTTTTAAAGAGAAGCCATATGTGTTAGGAAGCACAGGATAGAGTAAATTTTTATTAATTTATCTCAAGTTCATGTAAGATGTAAGTTGACCTGAAATATCTGACGTGAATGTTTCTGTTGATCCAACTTCCTGGGACACCGTCAAGAGGAGTAGAAAGTCTCCCCTGTTTACTCCCTGGTCATGGATCCTCGCTTCGGCATCCTGGGCCTTGCATCCATGTTCCGTCTTTGATTCTTTAAGTGAGCCTGTGGTGTGCCGTCTGCTTAGCACTGCCGTCTGCTTAGCACTGCGCTTGGTGCCGGGCGTCTTCATCAGTGATGTGTGTGGCCCTGGCCTCAATACTCCCATCAGTGATGTGTGTGGCTCTGGCCTCAATGCTCCCATCCATGCAGACAGGCATCGCTCCCCAGGGACGGCGATATCTGATGCTGACGCTTCAGACACGAGACCTGCCAACTCCTGTGCTCTCCAAGCTCTGAACCCTGAGGCTTTGGGCTCAAGGTTGAAACTATACCCAATCCCAAGCTCAGCCCACTGTTTGCATGCAAATCCCACCCTCTACCCAGAGACTGTCAGGATGACCACTCAACATATTATATCCCCATCGGTAGCAGGCAGCTACCACAGGGCCAGCCTTCCACCCCTTTAATCTGCTCATTGTCATGATACCCTTTTCTTTTTTGTCCCCAAACTGACCATCTACACACCTTCTCATGAACTCCAAGTCCAAACTCCATTGTTATATCTTCCCCTACAACTTCACCCTCTCCTCACAGTTGGGCTCTCCCCTTTTCTTCTATTAATTGAGAGCTGCCTCTCCCTGAGGACACCTGCTCCTGTAGTCCTCACAAGTGGAAGTTCTCTTTTCTTTCATACACTAACTACCTGACTCAAGGCAGATTGCATTTCCAAAGGTGTGCGCAACAGTGTACCCAACCCACACAGTCTCCTACGTTCCCTTGCCTCCCAGAAGGGAACTCTGCCCTCAGCAAATGTACCTGTACCTGCTTCCTTTCTTCTGATGAGGAAGAGTCTCTCTTGGCTGAGGAATGTTCTCTGTAGTGCTTCTTCATGGCTGCAGACAGTGATTTTAGCGTCCTCTTCCCACTGGCTTCCCATTCCTCAGCATATGCAAGATGGCTTCTGTCCCATTGCTGCACCCAAATAGCATTTGGTGAGGTCCACATGGATGTCTGTAGGACATTTTTCATGCATCTTCACTCCTTAACGACAGTAGGAAAGGCACCAACCATATTAATTACTTCTCTCATTGCTGCGACCAACAGCCGAGAGACAATAGCATAGGAAGTGTTTAGTTCAGCTCACCATTTGAGGGTACTGTCTATCATGTTCAGAAAAACACGGGTGGGAGCGTGGGTCATTGGTCACGTCACGTCCATAGTGAGAAGCAGAGAGGAATGCTTGTGCCCAGCTAGCTCATCTTCTTCCACCTTTTATTTAGTCTAAACACCAGCCCATGGGATGGGGCTACCCACATTCAGAATGAGTCTTCCTTCCCATCTCTCTCTGCAAGCACCTTTGCAAGTGTGCACACGCATGCACACACCCCAGTGGTCTAATCTAGGTGATTGGCTGAGTGCCCTAGAAATAGTCCGTTGAACATTGGATCCCTGGAGCATGTCTATTTTATCTCCCTCAGTCACCTACAAAGCCCAGACTCCAGGTCATTCTTCTGAATGCAAACTTGCAACAAAACTGCCACCACCTCTCTTCCCAACCCCACCCTGGGATTTTTCAGCTATCGGCCTTGGCTGACCTAAGGCTGGTGTTTCTTCCTCTCCCTCTCCCTCTCCCTCCCTTTCTCTCTCTCTCTCTCTCTCTCTCTCTCTCTCTCTCTCTCTCTCTCTCTCTCTCTCTCTCTCTCTCTCTCTCTCTTATTCTGAAATTTCTGGCTTCCTAGACTACAAACTGACAACTGAGTACAGCCTGCAGTCGGCCATTATAGGATTATCCAGCCTCAGAAAACATAAGTCAATCTAATAAATTCTTTCTGAAAGTTATACACACTTGCTAGTTCTGTCTCTCTAGAGAACCCAGATTAATAGAGTATATCCATAATATAAGAAGAAAATAGATTAAAATAATATGCAAATCAAAGGAGGCAGGAATTCCACATAAACTGCAACTTCACTTGCTGCGCCAAATTCACATACAAATTGAAAGTGTCCACTGGGCTTCAGAATTTCAAGGCTGGTAGTGACCTAAGGATAAGAAAAGTAGGGCAATCATGTGGGGTCCCCTAACAAGTGGAGCAGGGGCTGTCTCAGCCTCTGTTCCCCGCCCTTGGATCCCCTTTCCCCCACCTGGACTTCCTAGTTGGGCCTCAGTGGGAGAGGAGGTACCTAGTCCTGCTGGGACTAGATGACCCAAGGTGGGGTGGTCCCCAGGGGCCTCCCCTTTCTTAAGGACAAGGTAAGGGGGAGGGATTTGTAAGGGTGGGACTGGGAGGAGAGAAGGGAAGGCCTGTGATTGGGATGTAAAGTGAATACAAAATAAATAAGATATTAAAAAAAGAATAGCAAAGCAAAACTCTGATTAGTGGGATGAGGAGGGAGGGAGGCATGTTTTCCAGAAAGGAACCCATGAAGGGAATGAATGAGCTCAGGGAGAGGCTAGGAAAGGGCTCACAACCGGCTCTTTCAGAAAGAAAAGATTAAAAACCTGGGCCTAGAGTCAAACACAGCTCAATTTGAACTCCAGTTCTACCATTTAAAAAGCCACAGGAGCTTGGAGGGATCCCTCTTTCCTATTTTCAATTTTGTTAACTGCTGTCATAATAGCTGCTTTGCAGGATTGTTGTGAGGACTAAACTAGATGCCAGCGAGGTGTGTGGTACATGGCACATGCTCTATAGATGAGGGGCAGTATTTTTCATGGAGAGGTGGTGAGAAATTAAGTCTATTTTGATGCTGTCAGGAAGAAACTAAAGAAAATGGTTGAAGAGAAATATATATTCACACACATATCAAAAAATGATAAGTCCTCACTAATTAATCACTGGTTAATTAAATATTATTAATTAACCAGTGATGTGGAGAGGCTAGACTTTCACTGAAACTGATGGGCTCTATGCTTTGATGCTAAATGCTGAAGCTTGCTTGCCATTCTATTTGACTCCTGCGGGGACAGAGGGGGATCTGTGAGAGGCAGAGCCTGTGGGAGAGAAGCTAGGTCACTGGAGACACTCCCTGAAGGAAATGGTTGGGACCCCAGCCCATCGACACCTCAGCTCTCACAAGCCTTCTCTTCTTGACTGCCACCAAGAAGTGGAGAGAGAGAGAGACAGAGGGAGATAGAGAGACAGAGACAGAGAAACAGAGACAGAGAGAGAGAAAGAGGGAGAGACAGAGACAGACACACACACACACACACACACACACAGAGAGAGAGAGAGTCCATGCCCACAGGTGTACACAAACATGAGAAGGGTCCAACCCCCTGTCGTTGTAGTTATGGAATGCTGTAAGATAGCCCACCTTCCCTGTGGTGGCTTGGAGTCCGCCCCAAGCCACCAAATAAATCATCTCTGGACTCACAAAACAATGAGTCACTTCAGCTCTGCCAAACTCCCACCACGATGTCCTGCCAAAAAAGCAACCAGGGAACTAAGAAAGCTTTCCTCTTCTTGAGCTGGCCACCTTACATATTTGGCTACGGTAACTAGATGCTGATTGATACAGGGTTAACGCTAACAGTCTCTTTTAATCAGAGGCATTCAAAGAACGGGCTGGTGACAGAACGTGTGCCTAGACAAGGGAAGGAGCTGGGTATCGTGGACTGATTGCTACAAGATAGCCATGCCAGGCAGAGATGACCTGTAGATGAACGTCCCCAAGGCCCTCACTGAGATGGATAAGTCAGAGTGAGCAACCGCCCTTGCCTGCCGGCCTCTTGTGAGCCTGGGGGGACCCATGCTCTGTCCAGTCCTGTCACCAAACTGCAAGCAGGCTACCAGTGGAGATTGTCATCACTCTTGTTTGCTACTCGGCCTGATTTGTAGGCATTTGTCACTCACTGAATATCTGTCAAAAGAACAAATCAACCAGTGGGTACACAAGACAATATCACAAAAGTTCTATGACCCATGTGTGGTTGAGCAAAGCAAAAGAATAATCGGGATGTTTGAGAAAGAAGGGAACATGTAAAGACAATTATGGAGGTTGTATAAACAAGTCAGACTAGATTGGGACTGAAGGGAAGCCACAAAACATCTGCCACACTATCAGAGTGACAAGTCATTGTTTATGAATCTAGAAATGATTTGGTGGCTTGGGATGGATTCCAAGCAATCTTAGGGAAGGTGGGATATCTTAGAGCATCCCATAGCTACAGCTACAGGGGGTTAGAGCCTTCTCACATTTGTGTACACATTTGTGTACACCTTTCCCTCACACACACACACACACACACACATTAGAAAGAACTTTTTATTGATTCCTATGTGTTTCACATTACCCACCCCAGTCCTGCTCATCTCCCCATCCCTCATATCCACCCTTCACTCTTTGCAACCCCCCTTAAATAAAATACGCGCACGCATACACGCATGCACGCACGCACGCACGCACGCACACACACCACCACCACCACCAACAACAACAACAACAACATAAAACATGGAAAACATCTCATTGTGGAAGCTGTAATATGCTACAGCATTTCCCACAGTATAGTCCTCTGTCCACACTTCATTTGCAAATGTTCTGTGCACTGAGTCATTGGTCTGGCTTGAGATCTCTGGTCTCTGTGACACCATCAGTGTAGGATCCCCATGGGACTCTTCCCACTTATCCTGGTGTTGCCCTGTGTCACGGAGATCCAGCAGTTTTCAAACAGCAGGACTGGCCCTTCCGTGTGTCCCAGTCACTTGCAGATGATACACATTTTGGAGTGGGTCAATTCGGAGGCCTGAATCTGGGCCTGGGTGGCAGCTGAGCTGATCCAGGCTCCGGCACTCCATTATCCACACCACCAGGGAAAGTTCTCCAGCGCTGCTCCAGCTGTGCTGTGATCAGCAGGAGGCAGGGTCAGCTCTCCTGTTCTCATGCCCTTGGGACCACTCCACAGCAGCCAGGTCTCCAGAACCAGCTCCTCTGTGCTGCCCAGTCAAGATGCTGAAGCCACTCTCCCAAATGCTACGTCTGCCAGGGACTCGGCCAGCTCTCCGGCTCTCAGACCCTTGGGGCTGGCTCACTCAAGCCTTTACCATCAGAGCCAGCTCCACTGCATTGCCCAGGAGAGGCTCAGGGCCCACTCCCTGGAGTGCTACAGCCTGTGAGGGGGCAGGGCTAGCTCTTCCATGCTCATGACCCCAGGACCAGCTGACCTGGCTACCACAGGTTGCAAGGGGGAAAGCATCACCCGGAGATCCATTCCATCTGATGCCACACCAGGTGCAGGCCCAGCTCTCCCATGCTTTCATCTGTGGTCTCAGCTCACCTGTCCTCCCTCCACAAGCGCCAGCCCTACTGTGCTGCCCAGGAAAGGTACAGAGTCTGCTCTCCCAAGCTGATGAGGGGCTGGGCTAACTCTCTGGAGCTCGGCCCTCAGTGACATCTCAGGCTGAGACCTCACCAGGGCCCCAGGTGGCGGGGCTGGCCACTCACACCAGGCTACTCCTCTCCACCCTCGAGTCTCCAGTTCCATGTCTCCTCACAAGGCTGCTCCAATTCTCTCTCTCTCTCCCATCTGAATCACCTCATACTCACACATCATGGTGGCTCCTACTGCAGGCTGGCCACTCCACTGGAGGGCTCCTGGGTGACAGCCTTTGTCGGCACTGTATGCTGTGGCACCAAGTGGGTGTCTGTGGTAGTGTACCTGTGCTGTGTGCTGGGGCGTGTCTGTGGGCTGCACGGCAGTCTGCAGGTCTCTATCTTCCTCCTCCTGAGCTGTGTTTCCTGGATTTGATTTGATTTGATTTGATTTGATTTGATTTGATTTGATTTGATTTGATTTGATTTGATTTGATTTGGAGTCCTAGGCATAAGACAGTTTTGACCACCAAGCCAGGCATCAGGCTAGGCTGAGCTAAGGACTGGTTCCTACTCTGCCCCTGACTGATCTAAGAACATCACAAAGTGTCTCTTTGCCCATTGTCGGGAGGGGGGGGTACACATATTTTTTTTAATCTTAAAACTTCAAAAATTGAAGCCTTACTGGAAATAGGATATATGTAAGGGACTGTGAAATTGAAAAGACGTCAAGACAAAAGGCGACAAAGAACAGCTGGATGTGAAGGAACGGTGTGACCAGAGCGGTTTAATTGCTTCTGTGGTTAGAGGGCCATGAAGCTGACCGGGAAGAAGCCTGACAGACTCTCCCCTGTCACAGAGACTGTGCTTCCTGTGTCCTTGGGGCGTGTGGACTATCTCCACTCACAGATGGGGATCTGTTGAAGTAGATGAAAGATAAGGGGGGCTTCCTAATTCCTTCCCCTTACCCGCACCATTAAGCCAGCAGTGTCAATCAAAGCAACATTATGAAAATCTGTCCAATTTACGTTCCAAGTGACGGTGCCAAATGCTAAAGAAAATAGATTAGCAATTAATTTAGCAGTAGGGACCGTACCGATGATGGGTTCCCTCGAATTTTCAGTTCAATAACTGCTTCCTCGAAAGAACTGTTAAACACTAGAGCAAATATTTCAAAAATAAAAAAAAAAAAAAAACCTCACCAAGGACATGCATCTGGGCTGAATTTTCTCAGTCATTGGATTGTCCGCCCATTGGCCAGCATGACTTTGCTGTGGCTAAGTTTTCTCATGGGCAAAGTGTGCACAATGACAGTGCTTCTCCTTACAGTGTGCCTGCATCGTTAAATGAAATGATACTTGTACAATCTTCAGCACAATGTGACCATGACCTGGCACAGAGTAAAGATTCAAGAAAATGCAGGTCTGGCTACAGTTATCTGTGATAATGATGAAGGCCTGGGCTTGCTAGTTTACCTACTTACATCCTTTCATTAGCATGAACTGCTAGAGGTTGCATGAAGCCCCATAGAAATGAAACCTAACTTTCAACATGGCCAACTTTGGAGGTCAGGCCTTTGAGGGACAAAAACTCATGCAAAAGAGCCCTCTCCACACATGAGGCTTAAACCCTAACAAAAAGGACCGCATGGCACCCTTGTCTCTTCTGCCATAAGACAATACAGAAAAAAAAATTGGCCACTGATAACCTGAAAGGAGACCCTTGGGTGATATTTCATTCTGTGGCACATTGGTTTGGGGTTGTCCAGACTCCGGAACTGTGAGGAATAACTGTCTGCTATTTGGAAGCCTCACAATGTATGATTCTATGACACAGTAGTCCAAACAAGCCAAGACAAGAAGAGCAGTTCAAAAGTAATCAGAGGCTTTAGTTTCAGGACAAAGCCCCAAGTCATACACAATCATAGAAATGAAGAATAAAAAGAAACTCATTTATAAAAGCCTGAAGAATGAAAATGTGTCATTTCGCTCGGGTGTCTCGTGACACTGTGAGGAGCCCTGAGCCCTGAGGAGATTGAGATTTCAGCCTGGGTAGGGCTTAATCATCTCCAGTGACTCAGTTATCCTCCTCTTTATTTGAAAACTAGGGCTGGGGGTGGTGGTACACGCCTTTAATCCCAGCACTTGGGAGGCAGAGGCAGGCAGATTTCTGAGTTCGAGGCCAGCCTGGTCTACAGAGTGAGTTCCAGGACAGCCAGGACTATACAGAGAAACCCTGTCTTGAAAAACAAAAACAAACAAAAACAAAAACAAAAAGAAAACTAGGGCCACTAAACTGTGTGCCATTCATTAGCCATGCAATCTAAAGGGAAGGATATCCTTAGACACATATTGTATCTACGAACACAGGACCCATGCTTGCTCTTCCTATGCTGTAGAGAGATCAACCCCACACTGACACCCAATATTAATTGGCATCATTCTTCATTTAAAATATAAAGAAACTGAAAAGTTCACCATAAATTGGAGAAAAATGAAGAGTTAGAGGAAAGAGAAATCAAGTAAGTCCAGGGTTGTTAGGTTTGGATATGATTACTCTTCCTAGGGCTGCATTGCAATCTAGCCATCTTTGTGAGTTATTGATAGGGTGAAAATGGAAGCTGGCTAAGATGGCTATCAGTCACCAGAGGGGCCTCCTAAGATAAGATAAAGCCATTAACGTCTCCTGCTGAAATCCTAGTGGCTTTGTAAGAAGAGAGAGTAGACACACAGATGCATGTACCGCTCTGTCTCCTAGCAGATGTCCTGAGCTACCCCAGGTCTCAGTCAGCAAGAAGGGAACACTAAATATCTTCAAACAGCTAGGAGCCAAAAGTTCTCTCTCTCTCTCTCTCCCTCTTTCCCCTTCCCCCCTTCCTCTCTCCCTGCCCCTACTCCAAAGTAAAGGTGCTTGTGTAAGGAACCTCAGAGTTGGCTCAGGACCCCCAAGACCAAGTTCTCAGCACAAAGGAGATTTATTTGCCCCAGAGGGACAGAGGGCAGGGGATAAGAGGATACAGAGAAAGAGAAAGGAGGAGAAGGGGACAAGGGAGAAGGCAGATTTATCCTGGAAGACAACAAGGACTGGATAGAGAGGAGACGGAAGTGGCCCATAGGCAAATGACAGTTTATAAAGAAAAAAGAGGAAACCATGTATTAGGATGAAGTGTTTAATTGGGCATGTTAATTAGGTGGGCCAAAGGGGGCTTTGGCTTCTCAGGGAAGTGAAGACCCATAAACATTGCACAGCTAGCTTTATAAGAAAGCCTAGCTTAGCCTCACTGCCCCTTGAGTTTATTTATATTCATTCAAACATCACATGTCCTCCACTACTGGTCTTCCCTCAGCACGTGTGTCTGTCTCAGCTGACATCACTCTGCTAATCAGGCCAAGTCTGACAGAAGCGGCACGAAGCTGCAGCACACCACCAGAAGATTTTTGGTGCATTTCTCTTTATGGAGTCCTGACAAATGCAGCTCAACTACTCTTTGTAAGGCAGACCAATAGATGAATATTGCTAGCAAAGCATCCTTCATTCATGTCCTCTCATGGGCTTGCTTTAGCAGAGCATCCTCTCTCCTGTGTCTGCTTCAGTGAAACGTTCCTTCATGAACCTGCTTTAGTCTTTCACACCTGTGTCCACTTCACATGTTCCTTCACATGTTTGCCCCAGCAAAACATCCTCCAACCAACTTTCCAAAGCTGGACCTTGGTAGTCAGCCTCGGGTGGAGGAAGTGGCCAAATAAGGAAATAGACCTTGGTTGCTAGTTTTAGGAATGTAATCTAATGTTTTTTATGAAGACAGAGAGAATCCTGAAGGAGGCCAAGGCCTACCAGAGCCATGCTTTTGAGCTTGCTAGAGTCCCTTCAACCTATGCTGAATGTTTTACCATAGTTATGAAAAAAAAACAAAACCAAAGGGATTCAAAAGATTCTGCAAGGGACTGAAGGAGAGGCAAAGTTGAAGTAAAAGAAAAATGGAAACCAGGAAGGTGGTACATTTTAAAGAAAAAGAAAAGGAAAATAACAGGGATACTCAACAATGTTCTAATAAAAGTTCACACACACACACACACACACACACTAAAATAGAAGGAAAAATTGTCAGGGTGTTTTCCCTCAAAATACCGACCTTCATACCCAACAGGCCATATCGCAGCAAACACCACAAAAGACAACAGTCACAGCACTTCAACACATCAAAAATTAAAAGTCCCAATATTTTGGGAAACCCCAGTTTACTCACATAGAAGAAAGAATCAGATTAAATGAGCAACTCAGAACCTTAGAGTTCAAAACCTTTATATACAAAAGTTCCAGAAGAGGATGACTTTTAATCTAACATTCTAGATGCAGAAAAATTCTAATTGAGAATAAAAGTGAAATATAGACTTTTCAGACCAGGCAGGCTTTCCCTACCAGCAACCTTTGCTGCAAAAAGTAGTTTCGGAAAGAAACAGCCTAGAGAGGTTGTCTCTATACTCAGGAAGGTTGGTGACGGAAGCGGGCGGGTCTAACACAGCAGGGCAGGCAGTGTATGTACTCTTTACTCTGCATCTGAGAGTCTATTTCCACAATAGTTTGAAAGAAAATATGTCTACCCAAGATTTCAAAATCTCAGATGTCATAATCTGAAACCAGGTAAGCATTAGAACTTTGATTTTTTTTAATCTTTCTTATGTGATCACAAACCACCACCCATAGTCCATTTAGCTAAGGCACACGGGAAAGGAGGTTAGTGGGAGAAAAGAGGCAGAGAGGCCAGAAAGAAGGGGCAGAGAGGACAAGGAAGGCCAAAGTGTCCCTTTTATAGCAAGCCAGGCATACCTGGCTGTTTCCGGGTAACTATTGGACGGATCCTAGAAGGAATGCTAACAGAAAGCCTAGATTTTATGTTATTTTTTTTTTATTTTTAAATCGAGTTTTTTCTAATCATAAAGTGAGTACATGTTCATTGTAGAAAACTGGCAGATTTAGGTTTTGTTTTGTTTTGTTTTGTTTTGTTTGTTGTTGTTGTTGTTGTTTTGTTTTGTTCTGTTTTCTTTTCTTTTTAAGGAACCCGAATGTGGCTCTCAGTGTCTCCAGTGTCCTCAGTTACATCACACTGTTGTCACAACAATACCTCTGCCCTTCTAATACTTTCTGTGAGATCTCTGTTGCTCTCCCCTCAGGTCTATGCTAAGATGAGAGAGTGAGCCTGCCTGGACATTCCAGAGCTGAACCCTAAAACAGCAAGCAGGAAGTCTCAATTGTGAACCACAGCAAGCCTTTGCAACAACAATAAACACTTTCTGAGAGTTTCTAATCCTGGTCTGAATTCATCAGAGTATTGACCTATAGGGCAGTGAAGCTGAGGACACAAAACCTCACAGTAGGTCACCTGCTGGGTGCTTTGAAGGTGACGCAGAACAAAGCCTTTCTGACTCCACCCTCCCCTGCTCTTGGCCCTTCTCTCTATTACAACTAATTTATAAAAGCCAGAATTCCTCCTCTCCAATACAAGCCATCAAACCTGGAAAAGGCACTCTCTGACCGTGTTCTTTCTCTATTGAATGCCTTCATGTGACAGCGGTCTTGAGAGAAATTAATCCTATACAGAGAACCCAAGAAGGATGTGAACAGGCAGGCCCTTTGGGGTACCCCATCTCCAGCCTATTACTAGTGATCCATACCTTGTGCTCACTCAAATTTCTACATGGCTGTCCATCCCTGACTAAGCCTAAATTTAATATTATACATGTCCCTGGGCCTTTGCATCTTCTTTGCCCAAGGTTTTCATGTCACATAAAACTTGAAGTAAACAAGTATGTTATCTTTTTAATGGTTAATCTGTCTTTTGATATGGGTGGGGGTGTCATCCAGTACCCCTAAGTTGATAAAGAGATGTACCAGTTGGTCAAATCCTTGGGGCCAAGGTTATGAGCATCCCCACTTGTAAATGAGCAGGCTAAGACTCAGTCTGTGTTCTTAACCCAAGTCACTCACATAAGAAACTGCACGTCTTGGGCTTCGGACAGTTTTTTTTTCCCCATATCTTTGTGTCTCCAGCACCCCAGAGGCCCTAGAACGTCTTGTTCTTTCTAGAGATGATTACAGTAGGAACTCAATCTAGAGCATTTATAAAAAGCTCTTTAATGGTGTTGAAGCGATAACATCAGGTGACGTCTGAATCTGTACTATAGGCTAGACGATGCACTAGAGGCATATTTAATCCACTCAACTGCTTTGTGAGGAAACTTTATAGATGAGGGAATGGAAGATTAGGAAAAATGACTCCATAACTTGCCTTTGGTCACACAAGAATCAGAGCAAGGCCTTCACCCTGGATCCATCACAGACCTAAGCCTGCTCTCCTGGGCAATGACTTCTTTGCTGCTCTCACATCTGCTCTGCAGCTTGCATCCATGCACAAAACTGTAAAACACACAGTGGCCAATTGCTACAAAACTAGAAAGGAAACCCTAACAGCTTTCACTGACACACAGAAGGAGAGAATGGAAAAAAAGCCTTTAAGTTATGTTTTAGGTCCTTGTAATTTTATAGGAAGAAAACTTGGGACCTCCAAGAGGGCTAATGAAATGTAAAGTCATCCTATGGCACAGGGAGGAATGACCACATGGGGGATGCATGGTGCCAGGACGAGGAGCAAGGCTATGTGAGAGCCAGGCGAGGCCTTACTAAGCATCCAAGCATGGGCACAGAGAGCTGAAGTATGCATCCCAGGAGAGTCCAGAAAAATGAAAAGCTCAGACCAGAGGAGGATGAAACCAGTCAACAGAGAGCAGAGGGACAGTATCTACAGCATCAGCTATGAGTTGGATCAAGCATTCATCCTTCTCCAGGCTGGCCTAGAACTTACTATGTAGCCCAGGCTAGCCTCAGACTTACAGTCCTCTTTCCTTAGCTTCCCACATGCTGAGATGTGATACAGGTATGAGCACTATGAACAGCTTCAGTATACCTGTAAGGAATTGTAGGGTGGGAACAGTCGGCAGAGCTGAAGCAGGGTTCTACAAAGCTATTTGAATTGGGAATTGCAGTTGACAGTTTCTTCCTTAGTAGACTATTCGTCTGTAGAATCCATGATGAGTCTGCAGAGGGACATAAAACAGGCAGACGATTAAATAGACTGGGGTGTGGAGGACATCAGAGTCTACTTGCTTTAAGTTTATTTTTAAATTGCATCTCTATGGTCCTCTTAAAGGGCACTAGCCACAAGAGCTGGGACTTAAGGGATGGAGGCAGATGTCAGAAATGGAAAGGCACAAAGGAGACAATTTAGCAGTCACAAGTGACTTTGTTTCTATCAACCCCAGGCCTGCTCTCTGCCGGATTTGTTCAGCGTTTTGGCAACTACATTTCTATGTCACAGTGTTCAACCTGATTGTCATCTTGTTTATATATTTCTACGTATGATGCAAGAAAAATGTCCCTTTTGAAGGACAGCAGTTGTAAACAGAAGACCATGTGTGTCCCCTACCAATTCCAGGCTGTTGGGAGCAGGAACCTTAGAAAAGGTGGGTGATCACTAGAGCATTGCTAAGCAGGCAAAAACCTTCAGACTCCCTGGGATCTAAACTTTGGCTAGTCTTTTAACCTTGCAATGTAGACATTTTATTGGATTTGTGTTTGTCTGCTTTGAATGGCTACCAAAAAACAAGCTAACAGTCCTTCACTTAAAAACAATAACTTGCACGCTCTATCTTCTATGTTTGATACTGTATTGATGGTGAAATAAGTCCCATGTGTACATATGGATGTATACACACCCAGAATGCCTTTCACATTGGAAACACATGTGGCTGTGTTCTGCCTGGTAAGTGACTACATATTTGTAGCAATCGTCTGGCTGGCAGTTCAGCCCCCTAAGCTTGGTTGGGTACATATTTCCTTTGTTCAAAATGTGCCACATATTTCTGCTTATGGCATGGAACTTGGACTCCATGACAAAAACAGAACCAAGCTGTGCAAATGTTTAGACCATACGACCTGAGGCCATGCTGAAGAATATTTCTATTAGAACTGCTTTTGCCTTCTTTTTTTTGTGGCTTTGGCATCACAGCTTGCCACCAAGTAATTAGTTCAGAAGTCTGTGGTGATTCGTCCTCTTTCTTTGTCTGGGCCGAGGACCGTGAATTGCATCAAATGTAGTTCTAATTCCAGCTAAGTTGTCTGTCAGAAAGTCACTGCTGTGGTCTTACATCATGACAGACAGCGAGAAAAAGAATGCCAGTAACAGTGGAGCTTGAATTTGACGGCAGCATCATTGCCTCGCTCAGCTTCTTGGCTGCAAGCTGAAGGAGCACTCACATTATAAAGATTAAACTGTGTGTGTAAAGCATTTCAGTGTTTGACATATAAGAGACACCCATCAGAAGGGACTAAGCTAAACACCTTTGTTTTATGCCTTCAAGGATTTACCTTTATCAGAAAACTCATCACACTAATGTGCTCTCTTTCTGTTTACATTTCCATCACTTCATGCAAATAGGCTTAGTGTCTCTATTTCAAGCACATAAGTCAATGAAGGTGGTTGGTTTGCAGTGTGTAGAATGCTTGTCTTTGGCCATCAGCCCAACCAGCGGTTATGCTGACACCAAACTCCATCTGTTTCCAAAAGGTTAGTTCTTTTCCTCGGCCATATTTTCAATTTTTTCTGTTTATCGGTACAATGTATACATAAGCCAGAGTTTTTTGGGTTTTTTTTTCCCCAATTTTTTGAATTTGGTTTTTTCGAGACAGGGTTTCTCTGTGTAGCCCTGGCTGTCCTGGAACTCACTCTGTAGACCAGGCTGTCCTCGAACTCAGAAATCCGCCTGCCTCTGCCTCCCAGAGTGCTGGGATTACAGGCATGCGCCACCACATGCGCCACCACCGCCCGGCTCCTAAGCACTGTACCTAGACATGATTGTACTCTTAGAACTCTCGAATCGATGACTGAAGTCCATGCCCTGGACCAATTTTCCTGAATTCACAACACCGCTCTGCAGTGATAGAGTCTACTATGATTGACTAGTTTTATGGTTTGAATGTGAAACATGCCCCCATGGACCCACAAGCTTGACCAGCTGATCTCTGTGGCAGTATTTGGAAGGCTGTGGAACCCTTAAGACAGCAGTTCTCAACCTGTGGGTCATAACTCCTTTGGGGCTAACTCAACAGATAACCTGCCTATCAGATATTTGCATTATTTACATTATGATTCACAACTAGCAAAATTACAGGTGTGAAGTAACAAATAATTTTGTGGTTGGGGTGGGGGTCACGGCAATGTGAGAGGCTGACAGTATTAAGGGGCTGCAGCAACAGGAAGGTTGAGAACCACTGTCTTAAGCGGTGGAATAGAGCTAAAAGGTCACTGGGGACCCGGCTTAGATTTTTACAGCCTTGCCCTGCTTTTATATTCACCATTGGCTTCTTGGCTTTGGATACATTGTGACCCACTGGCCTTCCCCTGGAGCCTTGTCTTTCCTGCATGATAGAATGTATCTTCTTGAATTGTAGGCCAAAATAATCCCCTCCTTTCTTAAATTGATGGTTGCCAGGAATTTTGTGGCAGCAGCAAGATAACTGACACCTGCATGTTGTGACAACCATGGTATCAAAAGACTGAAGCAAAACAGATTCCTCCTTGGTCCACTCTGGGGGAAACCATGGAGACAAAATTGAGATACCCTTCAGAGGCAGGGGAACAGCTTGGGTAGTAGTGAGCAAAGGCTTTTTGATTCTATGAGGTATTATTTTTAAAAAACTGATTGGAAACCCCTATTCTATGCAAGGGAAGGAGTCTTAGAATCATTAACTTGGTCACTCTGTTCTTTGTTAAATTCATGACTCTACAACACTTCTCCAAAGCAATGGGGTACTTGAGCGTCATTCAGAGAGAATGAAGGCTTCTGAGCTTAATGGTCGAGAGGCTCCACTCTAATATCCTGAAATACCAATAAAGAAGAGGGAAATCTCATAAAATATAAGCGCTTCAGAATTCCTGGTGTTGAGGCAGATATGAGAAAAGGCATGACTGAGAACGTGAGATCCTGGTTGTGCCAATCAAACCCCATCCTTTGCCATCAATGGGCAGTCCACAAGATTCTCACTGACTTCAGACAAAGACTTGTGCCTTTTAAAAACAGTAACAGTATGGTGTCCATGCTCTGCTCTCACTTCTACAGTGGCATAGAGATAGAAGCAGAATCTATGTAGCTGGTGCTACTACTGACGCCTCAGTTTGTGAATGGAAAGAAACTGGGAAAACAGATGATGTCTCCAATTAACATATGAATACCTGAAATATTGTGAAATAAAAAATGTTCCTAGTATTTTTTTTTAAGTTTTAAAATACCCGTGTAGTTTCTCTTCGATCAGTCATGAGCTCTTTAATTGCCTCTGACAGAAGGGAAGTTGTGTTCTCAAAATGTAATTCTGAGAAGACTGCAGGTGTGGCAAGATGCCAGCCTAGCAAGATGATTGGTTTCCCAGTAACCAGCCGCAGCTCAAGAATGGACATGAGCTGTCCAGCCTCCTCAGCTGATCCCTCGCTGCTCTAGTTAGAATGTGAAATGTCCCCACAGGCTCATCCGTCAGGATGTCACGTTGGCAAGGGGCGGACTTAGGATAGCTACTCTACATCGTCAGTTTGAGCTAGGAAATTGGTCAGGTACGTCTCTGGCGATATCAGCAAAGCCATTTTCAGAGGAGATTAATTGAAGGGAGAAAACCCTCCATGAATACTGACAGTCCCAGCCCCTGGGCTGAGGGCAAAGCGAGAACGTCAGCTGTCGGCCAAACACCTCCACTCCGCATTCCCCTTCTCGCTTCTTCCTGAGTCACCTCACCCCATGCTACTTTCATGATGCTCTGCCCAAGTGTGTGGGACCAAGTGACATAGACCAAGCCCTATAAGACCAGGAGCTGAAATAAGCCTTTTCCCATTGACCATTTTCTCTCTGTGTCACAGAGACACAGAAGTAAGTAAGTGACACACAGGAGGCCACAGCTACAACTCTATGTCTCTGGCCTTGTGTGTTCAGAAGCAATCTTGGCAATAGAGGTGCCTCGGACAAGGCAGTCATCCTGCTTTCCATATGTGGCGGCCAGCACAGGTGCTTGTGTTCTGGGAGCTATTTCTAAAAATCTATCTAAAACTCTGCTGTGAAAACAATTGAAGCAGTAAAATTATTCCATCATCATTAACAAGAGTCTTGAGCAGGAAAACTCTAGAAAACATTTTAGAGTTTCTAAAACTATTCCAAAAGTGTAAAAGGGACTAACTGTTCAACTCTTCTGAAACCACACCTACTCCCCCTCACCGCCCAAAAAAACAAACAAAAAGAAAAAGAAAGAACTCTGCTGAACTATTTTGGCAAGGACAACATCACCCAGATACTAAAACCAGGCAAACACAACAAACAAACAAACAAACAAAAAAAAAAAAACAAAAAAAAAACTACGCTGGTGAATAAAAAAGTCAAAAAAATTTCAACAAAACACTTGGAAACAGAATCCCACAGCACTTCTAAAAAGGCCATACATAATACATAATAATTAAGTAGGATTCATCCCAAAGATGTAAGAAAGATTTAACACTTGTAAATCAATAAGTGTGATATAGCTCATTCTGGAGAATGGAGAATCAAAGCTATATGAACATCTCCAGTAAATAAAGAGAGTCTATGGTCAGATTCAACAGTCTTTCATAACTTAAAAAAAAAACCACTTAAGTTATACATGAACAGACAATACCTGAGAGTACTAAAAGCCAGGGGTGAAAAATTCACAGACTACACCATACTGAACAAGGAAAAGCTAAAATCATTTCCTCTAAGATTTATATAAGATAAGAGTGTCCACCATCACTGTTCTCATGTGATATGGTACTAAATGTCTCAGTTACAGGAGAAGATGAAGTACATCAGAATTGGAAAGAAAGAACACAATTTTCCAAGTTTCAACTTAACATCATTTTATATAGAGAAAAGGTCAATACTCCAACAAAAGGTGCTGCGAATCCTGTGAGGTTGAAGGATACAAAATCAACACAGATATAGCAGTAGCATTTCAGGCACCAATAACTTGTTGATAAAAAGATTAATAAAATATTCATACCATTCCAAAAAATCTTTAGAATTAAATTTATCCAAGGAAATGAAAGATATGTGCAATAAATATGGTATTGTTATATGAATAAAGGGTGTGGCAACAGGAAAAATATATCCCATGGTTACAAAGCAGAAGAATTAATGTAAAAATGATAATATCCAAAATTATATATAGTTTTAATTTAACCCCACCGAAATACCAAAAATATTCTCCCAGGAATAAAAATTTCCCAAAGTTCATCTGGAACCACAAAAGATCCAGATTAGCTAAAGCAGTTCTCAGGGAGGAGGAGATGGAAGACGGCAATCCTGAATTGAAAACATACTGAATAAAACATTAAATGCCTGCCTGCCTGCCTGCCTGCCTGCCTGCCTGCCACCCCTCCCACCCACCTGCCTGCCTGCCTGCCTGCCTGCCTGCCTGCCTGCCTGCCTGCCACCCCTCCCACCCGCCTGCCTGCCTGCCTGCTAGATAACCTGCCCAATAGCCTGCCTGATAGATTGTCTGCCCACCAGACAGCCAGTGTTAACTAACTCAGATGCTCTCTGGGTCTGGATCCAGAACTTTGAATTGGTCCACCCCATTATCTAGCTATGAACTTATGGAGCAAGTGAAGGAGTTGGTCCTGCAGAACCAGAGCCACAGGATTTCCACAAGTCTGGACAACTGCAGGATATCCAAAAGGAGTCGCAGCAATCATCTAGGATTGATGGTATGTCAGAATCATAAATCTTGAACCAGACCAACAACTCACTGCAATGAACATTTGCATGTAAACTATTTGGGATATATGTATACACACACACACACACACACTGTGACACTCTGTAGCTTCCACTACAACAAGTGGATATATGAAAGAGAGGTAGGAGAAATGGAGGAATGGAATAGTGTGTGTGCAGTAGATACAGGTTAGAACTAGGGACACTACAGTTGTGACAAATGTGAGTGAGGAAAGGCTGTGGTCGGTCGCCTGAGGAAGAGGTCATTACCCAGTAGGGTCAGCCGGGTGGTGTAAAGCAGGAGTTTACACAGACTCAGCCTCCAAACAAACTGCCCCGCCCTATGATCATCCTGGTTCTGAGCAACAACTGAGTGTTTGAGATGAAGAGTGGTTCATTTTCTGGATTACACCTCCTTGAAAGTCCTCCATGGTCCATACTTCTCCCGAGGCCATGCTGGTTGGATGGATGCTCATGGGCCAGTGCTATTGACAGAAACCATGTAGAATCTGTGATCCCACAGGTTGAGTTTGCAGTGGGATGGGTGACTGTAGTCATGAAATTGAGGAAGAGAAAAAGAGAAGGTTTCTGTGATAAGCGCCATCTTCACTCAAGCCCCCCTCAAAAAGAAGTCCCAGCAGCTGAAAAAGAAAGTCACCAAGGAGAACTCTTGAAGAGGGTTATGAGAGAGCTGGAGAGATGGCCCAACGGTTAAGAGCACTTATTGCTCTGGTAAAAGACCCAGGGTCAGTTCCCAGCATGCACATGGTGGCTTACAACTGTCGGGCGTCAGTTCCACAGAGTCCAGTGCTGCCTTCTGACCTCTACAGGCATGCCTTTGGTACGTAGACATAGATACGAGCAAAAGTGCTTATGTACATAAATAAATCCCAAAAGATAAACAAAAATCATTATGAGGATGCTGAAGTGCAGCTCCCCACAATTAACAGCTTCTGGAGCAGATCGGGGTAGGGATGAGGGGTGGGGTGTGAATGGGGTGGGGGTAGGGAGAGCCAAGATGGGGAAGAAGCTGGTTTTCTTTAGGGGGCTGATCACTGGAAGTCTGATCATGTCCCAGTGAGTAGATGGATAGCCCAACATGGACTTGCTTTGTTTCCTTTCTTTCTTCTCTTTTTGGGGGAGGGGAGAAGAGGGAAGGTCAAGGGTAGAGGGGCAGATGTGGAAGGACGGGAAGTGAATGTGGTGGGTATGTGATGTGAAACTCTCAAAGAATCAATAAGAAATAGAGTGTTGGGGGAAAATCAAAAGGACCATAGAAAACAAAGCCTGGGGCATGGAGGCAGACACGTGTAAGAGGTTGAGAGGCAGGAGGATCAAGAGTTCAAGGTCATTTGTGTCTACATAGCAAGTTTGAGCCTAGCCTGTGCTATATGAGACCCTATTTTAAAAGGAAGAAAGAAAAGAAAAGAGAAAAAGATTTAAATAGCTGAACAGTTATTTCATGTAAATGTTCAATTTAAATACACAGAAATTCCACCACAGAGGAGACAAGAAGGAAGATGACAAGGCTGGGGGCAGCCTGGGCTACATACTGATTTCCATTCCAGTTTGAGTTACAGAGTGAGATTTGCCTCATTAAATAAAACCTGCATTCCTCCCCAGAATAAAAAGGCAGTATCACCAGTCCTCTAGGAAATTCAAAATTATAATACTGATGAGGACATTAAGAAATGGGCCCTCCTACAAGCTATGAGAGATATAAAGTAATATGGTCACAGCAGAAAACACCACGGAGATTCCTGACGGAGCTGAAAGCACAATGCATGGGAGCCATTGGTCCCACCACCGAGTATAAATCCAAAGCAAACAGAACCATGTGCAGAAGAGAGCTGTACACGCCGCTGTGTTTCTTCCAGGACTCCTTACAGCAGCTAAGAAGCAAAAGCAAACAAGGTATCCATTAGCAGACAATTGAGTAAAGCGAATGCGGTCTATGAGAGTTCTATAATGGAATTTTATCCAGCCATAAACAGAATGAAATGCTGTTGATTGAAGCTGTGTGGGTATGACCGGAGGTCATTTGCTCAAGTGATATAAGCCAGACACAGAAAGACCGACAGTAGAGGCTCTCGCTCACTTATGTAAACTGAAAAGCCAGCCTCATGGAGGAATAGAGAATTAGTGGTCACGTGAGGCTCGGAAGGTGGGAGGTGGGAGGGAAAGAAGTTAGCCACTGCACACTGAAATGCAGAAGGGCTGGCTGGCTCTGGGGTTCTCAGTGCAGGAACTATTTACCCCAGCAGTCAATGGCAGATTGAAAACTAATGAGAAAATAGAATCTGGAATCTCTATGGAGGTAATTAACGGTTCAGAGGTTGGAAGTTCTGGACACCCTGATTTCATCAGTACACATTGTATGGATTTACTGGGTTACCAGAATGTACTCTATAAAGATATAAAATAGGGCTGGCAAGATGACTCAGCGATGCAGTTACTTGCTGCCAAGTCTGAAATCCCCAGCACCCACATGGTGAAAGAAGAGAGCTGATTCCCGCAGGTTGTCCTCCGGTCATCTAAATTGGCACCATGGCTTGCCTGTAAGCCTACAGGAGCACGTGTCTCACACACACACACACATACACACACACACACACACACAAGAAGGTTGAAGGAAGTAATTAAAGAATCCAGGGCTTGTAGTTACATAGTAGTTAGGTTACATAGGTGTGTGTGTGTGTGTGTGTGTGTGTGTGTGTGTGTGTATCCCTACAAGCCCACTGCACTTAAAACTCTGTGTTTATTGTTAATATCTCCCATAAAATGGTCACATTCTAATACGTTGAAACTCCGTTTATTTTTCAAATATAAGAATCTTATTGGCCTAGATTAACAATGTAGACCAAACTGGTCTTGAATTTGTGCCAATAGTCCTGCCTCTGCCTTCCTAGTGCTGGGATCACAAATGTAAGCTGATGTGCCTGGCTTCCCCTTCCAGACTGATGATTGATTGATCTATGATTGATTGATGATTGATGGTTACAGCCTGCTGTGTAGAAGCTGGGATACCGGGACTTTGTCATTATTTTGAATTGAGAGTTCTCTTACAGATTTTCATCTTTTTACAGTGTTTGTAGAATAGCACAATGATTCTATGTAGCGCTTGGGATGAGGTCCCAGTTTGGTCCTCATCTCAACCACAGAACTATGCACTGGAAAGCTCAGCCTGTGCTCTGTAAAACGGGGCCAATAATAGCTTCCAGTTTAATAGAATTTGGTAAGGATGATCAAATAACACACACAAAGTAGTTTCCCTGTGCCAGGTCCCCGGAAGTACTCAGCAGTCATTGAGAATGGTAATTAAGGTAGATGACCATGGTCATGAAGAAGAAAACATTAGTCTAGACATTAATGCTCCTGATGCTCCTTCCCAGCCATCCAGAGTCTATCACAACTCCACTTACAGTCCTTTGTTTCAGTCTGGTTATGTACTGACACTTTTTATAATGGATACCATGTTTCACGTTGGCTTCTAACTGCCTTCACTTTGCATGGAAGTGGCAAAGATGAACAGCCACACCCTGACTTAGTGTGTCACTGGGCCACAGCCCTCTTTGGAAGCCTGTGCACTATGGAGGCTAAAAAAAAACATGCCTTCTTCCTGGCACCATTAAGTCAACAAACCTCCCAGGAGAGTGATTTTAAAAAATGTGGTTGCCGCTGCCTGAATGAGGACATGCTCAGAGCCCAGTGTAATCTTATAATATGCCCAGGGCCCTGTGGAATTCACAGGAATTAGATTTGGTAACAGTAGATCTCCGTTTCTCAAATATTAGCAATGTAATTTACAATAATTGTCTCTTATTTTAGCTGATGACATTGTAAATTACAAGCATTATTATGGTGTTGTTTATAATTCAGGGATGTTACCACAGGAATCTGCTTTTCAGCTGTTGAAGGATCCATGTGGAGTCTGCTTTTGTTAATACACCACATGCCACATTTTTCTTAAGGCCTTTAATCAGACTGTTACATACATTAGGACACATGCAAAGTGTGTTTCCACATAACAACCTAAAAGGCAGTGTCTACTTGATCGTTCTGACATAAATTCCTCATCACTATGTTTTCCAAAAAACTCTCCAGTTGTTCAAAATGTTTGCTCTCTAGCCAAACTTGTAACAGCCCCAGCTGTGAGACTTCACCCAGGCATGTGAACAAGCCTCTATCTACTCCAGGCGGGTCACCATCGACAAGGAATGGATTATGACTGAGTTTAGGTTGGTGAACCAGTTTTCTTATTGGGGTTACTTACAGAGGTATGAGTGACAACCGCAGCAGCAGCAGCACTGAAAGCCTGGCCCACACAGGTGGCTGCAAGCTGTGTGTCTGGGGCTCTCTGCAGCCTGCAGGCAGCTCCAGAGAGAGCCTCTTCTCTCTAGCAATTGCTTACCCTCAGCCTCAGGGAAGAGCTTTGGGGACCTTATGACTCCATGAGCTCCCCAGCCCAGACCCCAGCCTCCCATCCCATCCTCCACCCTTCACCCATCACCATGCTCCATCCCATCCTCCACCCTTCACCCCTCCCCTTAGCCCCTCTCTCCACACCCACACCCACACCCACCTTCTTAGCCCCTTGAGTCTTGTTGTGTCCCCCTGCCCTGCTCTAGGAGAGAATGCTTCAGACTGTGAGTTCCAAGACAACTCAAATGCCAGGATGACCTTACCGTCCTCAGCATCAGAACGGACAAGAAAAAGAAGCCTGAATCAGAAGACAGAAGCTTTAGCAACTCACATATTTTCAGGAGCTCATATCTCTAGAGTTTGTGGTAATGTTCTAGTCAGAATACTTCTTCACAATTCATGTGAAGGACCACTACGACAACACTGGACAACAGGACTTTTTAATAGATGACTGAACATGCATCCCCTGGCCACAGGGCCTCTGCAGTGTTGTGCCCAGAGGTCTTCTCTAGAATGTTCATCACTAACTCCCTCAGTTCCTTCTCTGCCATTTTTTCAAATGTCACTTATCAAATGTCACTAATGAGTTGTTGGACTCTATCCTGGCCCTTGTGCTCATAGGCAATGCCCCTCGCCTTCTACTGTCTTCCATAGCGCCAATTCCTTGTTGGAGTCCTATATAATTAATTTATTGTGTGTACTAATTTGTTTCTTTCTGCTAGGATTATAAGCTCCATGGTAGAAAGGATATTTGTCTGATTTCTTCATTGACTCATCTTAAGGATGTATGAGCGTACCCGGCATAAAATTGATCCCAGGCAAAAGTTTGTCTAGTGAGTAGGTGATTGGTAACGCCCCCAATATCTAGAGGAATATGTGGGTACCCAGGAAGAAGTCTACTTGTCTCTGCCTCCTCCATTATAGGATACAGCATTCCAGAAAGGCTGATGATCGCCAGAAGAGGGCCATGTGCTAAGTCAGTGGTTCTCAACCCGTGGATCAAGAACCCTTGAGGAGTCACGTGCCAGATGTTTGCATTATGATTCATAACAGTAGCAAAATGGCAGTTAGAAAGTAGCAACAGAATAATTTCATGGCTGGGGGTCACCACAACACAAGGGGCTGTATTAAAGGGCCACAGCATAAGAAGGTTGAAAACAACTGAGCTAAGTGACCATTGATAGTAGTTAGTCCAATGACATCTCTAAACTCAGCATCATTCCTCTTCCCTTCTGAGACAATCAGACAGAACTCATTTAGCATGGGGGCAGTGCCCTTTAGAGGCCAGTGGATCTGATAGTCGGGGTCTTGAGTTACTGATATAGCAAAGTGAATTTCTATTTTAGCCAAAATATATTCACATATCAATAAATAAGTACACACACACACACAAATGTCTTAGAAAGTTACAAATAGTAATCTTTGTTTGAAAATCTCTCATTTCCCATCAATGGTAGATAAAACATAAAAATGAAAGACTGTAAATCTTTTTATTGTTAAAATTGGTGACTACTTTTGAAGTCTCTTACGAGATGCAATAACATACAGTATAGAAACAGAAACTTTGGAAGGGATGAGAATGTATTTGCAGATGGTATTACATGTGTTTATTAGTAAGTAGCGACCAGTGAGTGAGTCCAGGCATGAGGAGCTGTGGAACTCAAAAACCTTGCACATGTGGGAGGTCACGTCCTCATGGAGGTGATAATTGAAGGCAGGATTCATGTGTGTCTCAGAAGAGGGGACAGCAAAGATCTCGCTTAGGCTTGAATACAGTTTGTCCCCACAAACGTCCATGTTGAAACTGGACCACTGGGTTGGGAGGGAGGGGCCTTAAGAGAACTCAGTGCCTTTCTTGTGAAACTGCAGTGTTTCTTCTCCTGGAGGAAGGTCAGCTCCTTTGTCTCTTTCCTTGCTCTGCGCATGCTCCCAGTTAGCCCCTCTGCTCTCCAGCTGAGGCCCTCACCAGAAGCTAAAGGAGTGTCAAGACCTCCTCACACTCTGAGCCACTTCAGCTCAGGTAGTGGTCAAAAGAACAATCTTTCCTTTATAAGTTACCCAGTCTCCAATCGTTTGCAATAATAATAACAAACAGACTAAAACAGGCCTACAGATGATGGGGAGATACTTCTATTGGGAGAAAAAAAAAACAAAATCCTAGCCTTTCCTTTAATTAATTAAAGACCTGGGAGAACCACTGAGTCTCTCCTGAAAGGAGACACTTACCTCACTCTATTGAAAACTTAAGGAATGGTTAACCCTAAAATGCCTTCCAGTAGCAAAATTCTGCCACTCAACATATTTTTTGTTTAGATTTTATTTTATGTATGTAACAGCACTGTCTGTCACTGTCTTCAGACACATCAGAAGAGGGCATCAGATTCCATTAGAGATAGTTATGGGACACCATGTGGTTGATGGGAATTGAACTCAGGACATTTAGAAGAGCAGTCAGTGCTCCTAACCTCTGAGCCATCTCTCCAACTCCCAATCGACCTATTCTTTATCATACATTTATGATTTCTGTTCCTCCATTTCATCCCACACTCCAATTGCTTTCTCATTTGTCCTAAATGCTGGTTCAGTACAGACCAAGCATTGTCTTAAATACTATATATACATAATATTAACTTATTTAACCTCAATAAACCCTCTATGGGCTAGACAGTACCCAGTGTTACACTCAATTTATAGTGAGGAAGGAAGAAGTCACAGAATGGTCTGAGAACTACCTCGAGCTCACACTGCTGCTGATATTTGGTAGGAAGTAAACAAACTTTCAGTATCACCTAGCAAACTGTACAAAACGAGGCTAACGTAATGACTTCCTGTTGTATACAATTTAAAAATATGAGTTAAAATAGAAAATATAATCATATGTAAAAGTATGTTGAATTTAAAGAGTTACCCTATATCTAGAGACGCTGAGTCACACACACTGAAGCCAGAAAGAACACAGCTGTGCTCCCCAAACTTTTCAGTCTTAGACAAGAAACCATTATACATTCAACCCATTGTATCCCAGTACAGTGAAGGAAACAGAAACACATGGATGTGGAACATAGGAAACTTCCTTGATCCAAAGTCACAGAGGGGTTGGTGGACGCTGCCTACACAAGGTGCCATCGCTCTGGTCTTGAAGAATCAGGAACACGTCAGCACTGAGAAATGTCAGAGCAACGGCATTACATACAGGCAATGTAACATAGGCCACTGCACAGGTGCCTAGCACGGGCCTGACGTGGCAGAGTGGAAGTAGGGTGGGGTGTTAAAGGGGGTGGCGGTAGGGTGGTGTACTAAAGGGGATGGCGGTAGGGTAGGGTATTAAAGGGGATGGCGGTAGGGTGGGGTATTAAAGGAGATGGCGGTAGGATAGGGTATTAAAGGGGTTGGCGGTAGGGTGGGGTATTAAAGGAGATGGCAGTAGGGTAGGGTATTAAAGGGGTTGGCGGTAGGGTAGGGTATTAAAGGGGATGGTGGTAGGGTAGGGTATTAAAGGGGATAGCGGTAGGGTAGGGTGTTAAAGCAGAAGGCGGTAGGGTAGAGTGTTAAAGGGGATGCGGACAGCTTGACTTTGCAGCTGAGAACAACTAAGTACTGGGAGATACTGAGAGGCATTGCACATGACCTACTTTCAACAGACAATTCTGGTAAACAGTCCTGTAATGGAACTGAGAAACAGTAGAGAGACGCATCCCTGGTCCTTCATGACTGCGAGACACAGAAATGTATCCCCGCAAGGAGCTCAGATGGCTTCCTTGATAACGGAAGGGAAAAGGTAATGCAGGGGTCTCCAGGAGGTACAATAACCAACTCAATATGGACATTTGGGGGAAAGGAAGCTGAATACGACTCAGCTATAGGCTTTTCTCTTCAGTGCTTCTTTTTCTTTTCTCGACGCTCTTACACCAGGTCTTCAGTTTGTCGGACCTCTGCCTGGTGGATAACACTCATGAAGGTTGATCTGGACTGTCAATTTGATTGGCCGTGTAGAATTGACCAACTCAAGGTCACCTGGGGGGAGGGATATCTGTAAGGCTGGTTTTGTGTGTCAACTTGACACAGGCTGGAGTTATCACAGAGAAAGGAGCTTCAGTTGGGGAAGTGCCTCCATGAGATCCATCTGTGGGGCATTTTCTCAATTAGTGATCAAAGGGGAAGGGCCCCTTGTGGGTGGTACCACCTTTGGGCTGGTAGTGTTGAATTCTATAAGAGAGCAGGCTGAGCAAGCCAGGGAAAGCAAGCCAGTAAGCAGCATCCCTCCATGGCCTCTGCATCAGCTCCTGCTTCCTGACCTGCTTAAGTTCCAGTCCTGACTTCCTTTAGTGATGAACAGCAGTGTGGAAGTGTAAGCTCAGTAAATCCTTTCCTCGCCAACTTGCTTCTTGGACATGATGTTTGTGCAGGAATAGAAACCTTGACTAAGACAGGGTGTTTCGTAGGAGGACTAATTGAGAATGGGAAACCCTGCCCAGAGTGGGCAGCACCTTAGACATAAGGAGGTCTATGCACTAAGCTGCTGCTTTCTGCCCGGCTGCCTTTGCACCCTTGCTGGTGAGTGCATCTGCTTTGCATCTGCTGCTCCCATCCTTCCTGGACACTGGAACACAGCTTCTCTAACCTTCATCCTACACTGAAGACCAGTGGCTCTTCAGAAATCCTCTACATTTCAACACCACTCAGGGACTGTGTGGCGTCCATGACTGTGGGCAGACTAGTTACTCGGTGCTCAGTCTCCCCAGAGTGCTGGCAGCCACTGCTAAACTACATACCACTCATCTTGTCAGTCAGTCTAGTAAGTCTCCTTTGTAGTATATAGTCATTCTACCAGTTCTGGGACTCTAGAACAGTGTTTCTCAACCTGTGGGTCACGACCCCTTTGTGGGTTGTGGCCCCTTTGTGGATTGACCAACCTTTTCACAGGGGTCACCTAAGCCCATCAGGAAACGCAGATGTTTACATTATGACTCACAACAGTAGCAAAATTACAATTGCAAAGTGGCAACAGCAATAATTTTATGTTTGGGGGCCACCCCAAGATTAGGAACTGTATTAAAAAGTAGCAGTATTAGGAAGGCTGAGAACCACTGTTCTAGAGAACCCTGACTAAATCAATGCAAAATTCCCTTTCCAGAGCACAGCAGATTGCTCTAGATACTATCTTTTCAATTAGCCAGACTTGGATCTCTAATTATAATCACAGTTTAGCAAACTGATGCACAGCCATGCCCTTTGCACGGGAGCACTCCAGCTCTCCCTGAGTTGTCCGTCTCTGTGGTAAATGCCTTACATTCAGTCATAAGCCTCTCAATGACCTAATTCCACAGCCAGTTTGCTCCGGTTCCTCCTTCCATCCCCTCCTTCCATCCATTTGTCTCTCCAGCAGGGTCTTTACTGAGTCCCGGCCTTCCTCTCCCCTCCAGGACTTCTAGAAACACAACTCACCAACTTTCTTATAGCCCAGTGTTCACCAAGCCTTAACCCAGCTGTTCTCAAACTTCCCAATACTACAAACTTTCAGTACAGTTCCTCATGTCATGGTGATCCCCCAACCATAGAATTAGTTTGTTGCTGCTTCATAACTGCAATTTTGCTACTATCATGAATCATAATGTAAATATTGGTCTTAGGCAACCTCTGTGGAAAGGGGTCGCGACCCACAGGTTGAGAACCTGTTCCTTAATCCATTATAACCCCAATAGTGGGATCCTGGAAAAGCTGCTGGCCCAGCCATAGACAGTTCACAGTTCACACTTCGTTACACTAAGGTGTCCCTCGGCAGTTTTGCAAAGTCCCAGCTCAAGAGCTGCTTTCCCCTTCATTTGTCACTGCGTATTACAGAGAGGACATGAAGACAGTAGGAAATGAACAGCGTGGACCAATGCACGGATGGCCCACCCAAACGGCTACTCTTGAGGTATTGTGTACTTGAACTTTTTGAGTATAACTTTTTAAAAAAAAATGGCTCACTGATGATATTCCATTGGGTCTACTCATTAAGTTCCATTCCTGAGATATTTTTTCTCAGGATGAGAAATTATTTTTTAATCAGCAGTAATTGGCAATCATGGGGAAACACTTGTAAGCTGGAGGCAGAGTCAGTTATTTTCCCCGAACACAACAACACCAGTAGCCCAGTCTCATTAGCAGACTTCTGAGGCTCTAACTCCAGATTTGTTCACCTTCTCAAAGGCAACACACACATTTCCTCCCCACCCCGGGCTGCAGCTCCGCAGTCCTCCATGGTGGGGGAGATATAGGTCAGCAGCGGGAAGTAATTGGATTTCAACACAGGGAGCACAAAATACCACTTTAGAAAGGGAGCCCCTTGTTATGTCCAAGTGTGCCTCTGACTCTAATGGCATTATTTCCCCTTAAGAGAGGTCATCTGGACTCCAGGGGTAGGAGGAGAGAAGACCCCCTTGCTACCTTCCCAGCTCCAGTCCTTCTGGCTGCCAATCCGGAGCCAGACCATCCCCAGGCTGAGAGCCAGTCAGTCAAAGGCCACAGTGAGCAGCCGGAAGGAGCGAGGACTCCACTGACTGCCACAACACAGACATCAGCAGAAAGGTAGTCATTGGGGACCTTGTGCACAACAGAGAATGCTTTGAAGGACTTCGGGATGACAAGGTGACACCTGTGGTTTGGTCCTCTCGGACCCTGAGACTAAAAGCAGATGCAGCCGGTTTCAATGATCCCAGAAAAGACCAAGCAGCTCTAATGAGGTGCCAAGTGACTGCACACTGTCCCTCAGGGGCTGTTGCTGCTCTTCAGATGAGCATGGTTTGAAAACAGCCGAGGGAAGCAGCTTCCAGGATAGCCACACTCAAGGACAATTCCTGTTTTCTTCTTAAAGTCGCCGTTTCTAAAACTACAAACTCAGTCTAGATTAATTGTAGAAAATACATCAACTAAAGATGAAAATCTTAAAAATAAAACCTCTTGTAATCCCAAGGCCCAGAGATGCCTACTGTACTAGTCTTCTAGTGAGAAGATATGCCCTCAGGGGCACATAAGTGCACACTTCACCCTGTATCTCTTTCTTCTGTAACATAATAAAAACGGTCCCATCATATTAGCTCACAATTTACCTTTGTTGACTTAGGGATCTGTTCCTGTACCATTATGTTTTTCTCAATATTATTTTTAGTGATTGCTAAGTATCCAGAGGCAAATTTTTCTTTTAAAAACCACACTTACATGACTCTGTCACCCTGTGCCTTCCAATCCCCTCACAGCTCAGGGCAATGGCTGGTCAGACACCGTTTCAGTTGAGGGGCCTCGGCATTCGGTTGGACATGGTAATAAGCATTTCCTCTAGTTCTTTGCATTAAGCAGCATTTTTAGTCGCAGCTTCAGGCCACCACAGGCTTTCTCATAATAGGAAATAGTAATGTCCACCCATCCCGTAGGTGGTAGTGTGCAATGTGCTCCTCAGGAAAGGCCTAATTTAATCTCACCAGCTCCTTTTATATCATTGGTCCTCAATTTTCCTAATGCTGTGACCCTTTAATTCAGCTCCTCATATTGTGGTGAACCCCCCCAACCATAAAATTATTTTCACTGCTAATTTATAACTGTAATTCTGCTACCGTTATGAATCATAATGTAAATATCTGTCATTTTCAGATGGTCTTAGGTGACCCCTGTGAAAGGGTCACTCGACCTCCACAGGGGTCGTGACCCACAGGTTAGAAGCCACTGCTCCATATTGAATTGTTTTGGATTTGCTGTTGGTGTTTCTCCATATTCCCATAAGGAAGCTGTGAAATCAAGGCTTGCAAAAGCTGACTGAGTCGAGGCCATACTAGCATGTAACAGGCTAATGGTTCTGTCTCAAATAAACCAGGAAATTAAACACTTTGTGTGATTCGGCTTTCCCCAAAGATTTCTACTCCTCAGGAATGGAAGGGCGACCCCTGTAGCAATTAACTAACCCCATGGCTTCTGCTCAACAAAAGGTCAGACGTGGGGGAAACTTGCATACGCCTTTATTCCCATTAATGAATGGGGTCTTAAATCTACTTGGAACTAATGATGGGACAGACCAAAACTTTCTGTCCCAAGCGACTTCATTATTCACAAATAATCTCACGTGCAGGTTTTGCCTCAGGATGATCCCCTTCACAAGCTCACTTCACCCTTTAGTGGGAGAATCCCAGCACACATGTGTGCACCCGCAACAGGGCTCAGCCTCCAGAGGGCACGCAGCTTATAGGCCCGGCCTATTCGGCCTTCATATTAGATGGCTCCTGTTGATAGAATGGCTTCTAAGGCTATAGAAAGCCCTTGCTTCCTTATAGTGAAAGTCACAAACCTCACATAAAACTTAACCCTTAATGTTTTGCTTTAAATTATTATTATTATTCCTTGTCCTGGAAGATGCAGCATAAAGTATGGCCAGGATGATCAAACCAAACAGCAGCCCTTAATCTGTAAATAATCGCTTTGGCTTCGTGGCAATCAAGCAAGCAGTGGGAAACAGCTGGCTTAAGATGAACGTGACAACCTATTAGCATTCAGAGAGAAGTGATTTCTCTCATCACCTTTCCTGAAGATGCTGTTGCTGTGGCAACCAGTCTCCACATTCATCCTGCATCCAGTTGCTAAAATGACAGCGAAGTTGGCCAGGGAAGCTCATTCTCTCGCTCAGTGGCTCCCCATCACATCTATGAGGTGGATTCTATAGAATCCCCTACAAACCCCACATGTTGTGGTGGTGAAATGCCTCTCGGCCAACTTCCCTAAAGGTCTTCCACCAAGGTTTCAGAATCCCTTCATTTCACTGCACCAGCCAACATTTAACTTAAAGAACCCTTCTATGCTTTGGGGACAGTGTTTTAGACGTTCTTGCTATATAAGGTATGTGTATGAGCATGGTGTATTCTTCTGGGCAATGATATTCTCAGCATGGCATCTGGGAAGAGTGCCACAGCTGTTTCCTGACACTTGCCACACTGTTCTCTGTTTGTGGATAAAAATGCTAACCGGGAAGCCAGTTCCTTTATTTTTACCTTCTGCCAGCAATCCACCTGGATTCCAAACATGCCCAGTTTAAATCATAAGCCAAGGTGCCTCTGCACCTCTTAGCTCGCCATTAACAGGTTGAATTTCTCCCTTGTCCGGACACTAGAGTGTCTCTCAGATGGAGACACCACCTGATTCTATTTTCTGAAGACAGTGCGTCTGAAGAAGGTCCATCTTGGGTGACCATGTCCGCTTATCTTAGAGCGCTTCAACAACGTTGTCTCCCTCAATTCCATTGCAGCAAGAACAGTATCTGCATCCATTCACCATCCTGTAAACAAAAAACAAACAAAAACAAACAAACAAAAACAAACAAACAAACAAAAAAAACAGGTCGTTTTTAAAAGTTTCATGTGAGCTGAGATCTAAATGTTCAGCAGGGAAGCAATGCCCTTCACCTGTAAACGAATTACTTTCCTACCTCACACTGTGGTAGACTTATGAAGAAGTGAAAGGTAATAATAATGTTTTCAAAATGGTACGCCCTCAGTGCCCACTGAATCTGATAGCTCTTTGTCTTCTATTACTAAAAAGGTCAAGGCAATTTCTGCCCTGTTCAAACACTACATTAAATAAGCTTTCTGATAGTTCACAACCAAGAACCGAAACCCCGAAATAAAAACAAAACAGTTTTCTTTGCCTTGTGTGAGCACCGTGCTTGGCTCTGCTGGCAATGCAGCACGCAGAAGATCGCCAGCCTCAGCGTGCACCCGGGCCTTTGTCTGAGCACAGCGGAGGGGGAGACCCTGACTGGTGATTTGCCGCTTTGTTAATGCAGGGCTCTCTTGGGCCCAATCATGACCCACGGAAAAGAAAATTACAATAAACCCATTAGAATTATAGCTAATGGTAGTTCGGGACACAATGAGAGGCCATTTAAGACACGATTTGCATGCATAGTCTCATTTGTTCCCCCCAGATGTTTTATGAATTAAACAAATGCCATTATTGTCCTCCTGCTTGAAAAGCCCAGTGACTCCCCAACAGAGACAGAAAAATCCCAATCATATTAATGCTAAAATCCTATACCTCCTTGAACACTAACGCTGGTTACTTTTTAGTAGCTCTTAAGCCCCGTTCCCCTGTCTCCCTGGAAGGAGGCGACAATCAGAGCCTAGCTAACTCAATAGGATCTGTGTGGTTTCGTGGGTGCCAGGCCGGGCTGCAGCTCAGGAGATCCTCACTGATGAGAACAGGGGCCTTTGATTGCAGATCGAGGAAGTTCTTGCTCTTCAAAGCAGTGCTACAGTGTGGCACTTGTCAGTTCCAGGAGTCTCTGGGATACATACCATGGTCGTCTCTTCCATGTTGCTCCGACGGCCCCACTGGGTGAGGGGCCTTCTTAGGTTCTTGTCTCTCTTCCTGACTGCTCATTTCCTGATAGTGCCTCACAAGGCAGACTGTAGAGTTCCTTTTTCTAAATGTTATCACTGAGGAATCCATATACCTATCACCCAAAGAAGGAGAAAGACTTTTCTAAATATTTAAATAAAACTATAAATCTTTTAAGAGAAAGATAATTGCTGAGGTGGATATATATGGCGAGGTTCCAAACCTTTGCCATCAAGGTTTGAGTGTTTTCTACACCTACGCAGTGCCGACTGTCATGCAAAGCAGCACCAGAGATGGTCTGACTCATCCAGGGTGCCTGTCTCATCACCACTGACCACAGCTCATTACACACCCAGGGTGCAGCGACACCCGGGCTAGCTGACTGCCTAGGACAAAACGCATGGATGTTCACCGAAGGGTTCCTTTTTAGCTCTGAAACTTAAAAATGTTACATCCAATGCTATAGCTGGCTATTTTAAAAAAAAACTGCAAAAATTCAGGTAAACTAAAAGAAAATGGACCATTTATAATCCCTTCCCACAGAAATAGCAGGTTAGTATAGATTTCTTTAGAAATTTCCCTTTTTGTTTTTGAAAGGCTACATTGTACCATATACCTACTGTTTTTATAAATCTAATATATTATAAACATTCTTTCCACATCAATAATGTTTAGTCCATGGAATTATTTTATTAGTACCAATATCTGTCATATACATTTATAACCCATAATCCATAGTTTATTTAACCAGACTCTCTACTGTTGAACCCTTAGAAGCTCACACAAGCAGTATTTCTAAGGTGATCCTCTATTTAAATCTCTACTTGCTTTTGTTTTCAGGATGTGACCAAATAGCACAGCAGTTGTGTACTATCTGTGGCCCTAAATTCAGCCCCCAGCACTGACAAAAGAAACATGGTTTCAAAGTATTTAATACATTTTGTCAAAATGCCTCCCAGAAAATTTTAATCAAGTTACCTTCTTATACTTCAGAATGAAAGTTTCTGTTTTTTTTAATTTAGTTTTTAAACATAATTCCTAGAGGATTCTTTGCAATGTGTTTTAATCATACTCATCTCCCCACCAAACTCCCCCAAGATTACTGATTGATCCCTTTCCTACCCACCTAATTTTGTTGTATTAAGAAACAACCATTTCTTAAATATGCCTGTTGAGTCTAAGTTAGGCTGCCCATGTGTTCTTGGATTTGTTGCCATCCATTGGAACATGGTCAACCTTCCAAAGAAACTAAACCTTAAAGAAAACTAACTTCAGGCAGCTAACAATACCTAGTAGTTCCTCAGCTAAGGTTAGGAATCCATGCCCACCTCCCCTCTCCACATTGGCATTTGGTCTGGATTGAACCTCACAGGTCTTGTACCTGCTGTGAGTTCACACGTGCAGCTGCCCTGCGGTGTCCCTAGGACAACTTCCTTGTACCCATCCTCTGCTCTGGTTCTTAGGCACTCCCAGCCTGGCTTCCTCCATGATCCTGAGCCTTGGGAGGAAGGGATGTTGTAAGTACCTGTACTTACCAGGCCAAGGTCACCTGATGTGGTTAGTCAAGGAATTAAACCAAGCTCAGGTTGGAGAGGCCTCAGCAAGACTGAGGATGTGACAGTTTCATTGACTTGGTGACAATGTCATTGTCTTGTTATACCCTTATCAGAAACAGAATATAGTGCTGATTGTCAGGACCAATACAATTGTAGTTGTCAGGACACAATGACCACTGCAAGCCTTGCAGGGTGCAGAAGATTAATGTCTAAGACTAAGTGTCCTGTAGAGCTTCTATGCTTCCTCGTCTTCAGAGAGAACATACAGAGGAACACAAGGTGGCCTGTACACTTCACTGCCTGAGGAAGTGGCTCCGTTTCTCAGAAACTAAAAGGCATACAGTGGCCCAGGAGCCATGGACTCTAACCCGAGAACCCTAGAAGGTGTGCCTTCCTTCATAGCATGACATCCAGGACAGGCCAACTTCATGATTCCTCGCAGAGTGTGACATAGATGTTCTATTAGCAGCTAAGGATCCCACATTTGGATTCTTTTTAAAAAATCAAAATCTTGTTTAGCCCAGAGTCAATATAATGTTCTTTCTTCAGTAGCCTGAGTCATTCATTGTTATTCTTAGGTTAACTTCAGTAATCATAACTATAGATTCAGGAAAAAAAAGAACAAAAGAAATGAAAAAAGAATGGTGATATGTTCTTCCATTTACTGAAGAGATAGATGGACCATGGAGACAATCCTCCAGGCACTACCAACTCCTAATGTGTCATATAACAGGATCTCAGGAGGGCCAACCTGACTGCCTTCATTATTTCTGGGGTTGGTGGGTGTATAGGTAAATTTCCTCATTTCTGTGATCAAATACCTGAGCCAGAGCAATAGCATGAAAGAACAGTTCAAGGGCACATTCTATGATCCAGGGAAACCACAGTGGCAGCACAGAGAGGCGGCTGGCCACACTGTGCCCACAGAACCAGAGACAGTGGGTGCCTGGCTCACCTCAGCCTCTCCACTGAGTCCAGGATCCAGCCGACAGAATGGTACAGGTCTTCTCATCTCAGTTAACCCAGTGTAGAGGCTCTGGCACAGGCATACACAGAAGTTTATTTCCCAGAAGAAGTCTAGGTCCTATTAAGTTGACAACATTAACCATCACAGTAAGCTACTGTGCATCAACATGAGTTAGCGTCAGAGATTTAAGTCATTCTCAGAACTAACATGGACCAGCAGAAATCTGTGCATGCCATCCCTTATAAATAATACTTAGTCAGAACTTCATCTGATAAAGCCTCCCCTTCCCGAGCTGGGAGCCTCTGGAGGTCTATCCCCAGAGGGGTGGCGATCCTCACAAATTTATCTACACATCTGACAACTTACGCTATTTCTTTTCTGGTCAAGTAAACTTGACTGCTATGGAATGGATCTCAACATTTACATAAAATTTTTAAGGGATCTCAAGGAAATATAGAGCCTACAGCAGCATGTTCAAGGCTACTCCTCCAGACCCCAGGGGAGGAAAAGGGATCTCCTGCAAGTGGGGTCTAGCAGAGGTAAAGGGAAAAGAAAAGATGACTTGTCTGAGAAAGGCAAGAGAAACTCCAGTGACATTCCGGTCACATTCAATGACAGCTTTGAGTGAGTATTAAGGAATCACGGAAGGCCTTAAAGGAAGGAAGGAAGGAAGGAAGGAAGGAAGGAAGGAAGGAAGGAAGGAAGGAAGGAAGGAACTATTGTGAGCTTCTTTATTATAAGAAAGACCACTCTGGCATCTATGTAGTCCTCAAATAACAAAAATAACAGAAAGCAAAAGACGAGATGCAGAAAGAGCAGGAGAGGACTATTTCCATAACCCGAGGCCAAGAGCATTAAGTTCCTCCCTTTGTAAGCTCCAGACTGTACTCTTCTCCTTCATTATTTGGTATTTTGTTCAGTGCCTGCTTTCCTCACTAAACAATGAGCCCATGACAAAAAAAACAAAAAACAAAAAACAAAAAAAAACAAAAACAACAACAACAACAACAACAAAAAACCATGACTGTTTTTCACTGATACATCTCACCATTAATACCTCCCGTAAACAGACGAAAGCAATTGGAATCCATACAGGATTGTTTAAGTACATGTGGCATCCTTTTCTTCTGGAAGAGGCTAAAACCACGTAGAGACAGTGACAGCCTTCCATGTGTGTAGGTTCTGCAGCTGTGGAGTCAGCCAAGCTTGCATCAAAGACATTGGAAAACTGTTGAGTCTACACTGATGTATCATGTTCCTTTTCTTATCATTATTCTCTAAACAATAAAGCACACCAACTGTTTACACAGCGCTTGTATTGCCTAAGATGCCCTACAGAGAACTATAGAAGCTTTAAGAATACAGAAAGATGTGTGCAGACTATAGGCAATCACTGCCCCATGCCTTTCCACATAAGGTACTTGAGTATCTGTTGACTTTAATATTCCTGAAGGTCCTAGAACCAGTTTCCCCATGGACACCAAGAAACAAATCGAGGTAGGTAAAGATAGGAAGATAGAAACATCTACTTTGATGGTTTGAAGTCCTAATTCCTGGAGTTTATGTTATGAAGCCACCCTCCTTGTATCTATCTCTATTTTATTAGTTCTGCTCAGTGAGTTTAAATGACCACCCTTCTTACAGATGAGGTGCTAAGGTGCTCAATGAGATTAAGTGTCTTATCAGCATCATACAGTCAGGAAAGAGCAGACTTGGAGCTGGACCTAGCCAAACTGAGCATGATTTTCTGTCAGTCCTTAGATGGGACAGGGCAACTAGAGAAAGCTCTGTGGACCTCAGGATATCAGGTTAGCTCCTAAACAGAGGATAAATATCCATACATTTGAGAAAAGGCAGGACACTTCAACTCCCAGCACAAGCAGAATCTAGTGTCAAAAATTCCTTAGCATATTGGAAGAAAGTAAATAAATGAATTTAACTCAGATGTACACACCATGGAGAGAAAGGAAAAAGTTAGAAAGCACTATCCAGGCCTCCTCGCACGCATATGTAATCTCTGAATTTAGGAGCTACTGGGACAGAGGAATTTCAAGTCAGAAGCCAGCCTGGGCTACATAACAAGAATTCCTACTGCTACTACTGGTGCTACTGCTGCTGCCGCCACTGTTGTTTTAAAAAACTTCCTAGAAAAGCCAATAGAAAAATATTGCATGAGGCTTGAGCTTTCAAAGGCACCCTTGGAAAAGCCAACTTCTTGCTTACAAGTTTCTAGATCCTCATTATGACCTTAAATGAATACTCCAATCTATTCCCCATCTCATCTAGAAAGTCATCTCATTAATTATCATGAAATTACTGAAAAAATAAATCTTGACCCAGAACAAAAGCACATCTTTTATGGTAGAATTTTTTTCTCTTCACTTCAAATCTGTGGTTAGACTTTTAAATAAAACTGCTTTTTTCCACTGGGTTAAGAATCTCCGATGTTCCTAGTCTTCCGATTCTTGGCGAAATGTATGTCTTCACCATGTTTAGCCTTCTTGGAGTCCGGCTGTCACTAATTACTCCTCACCCAGGGCTTATAATTTGTTGCCTGCCTCAGGCAAAGGTCTGAAGCTTGATTGTGGCTCCCTCGCTCTCACATGAGAGTTGCTGAGGGCTGGAGAACTGGTTCCCCCTCTCACTTGTCTTTAGCTTTAGACATTCATCAGGCTTCTGTGGAAGGAGATGAGAAGCTAAAAATAGAATCTTTTGGATGAGGTCTGGAATAGAGAACCCAGGCTAGACAGCAATGCCCCAAGCCAGCCAGGAGGATTCTGAAATTCAGGTTCCCCTGCTCTGAAGCATACAGGACTGTTGTATCCTAAACACTCACTTCAAACCAAGAACACTTGCTGTCTTCTCAATGGTGCAGACTGAAACCAGACAGGGCTAGTCCTTTTTCTAAAATCAGTGAGAATCCCTTGTCCTTTGAAAGAAATGTATGTTTCTTGGATTTGGAAAATGTCACTCACAATCTGCTGCATTTTGACTACATGACCGGATGCACATGTGCACACACACCCCCCATGTATGCACACCACATACACACATACCACACGCTGTATACACACCACATACACACATACCACACGCTTGCATGCATACACGTACCCTTTCTCTCTTTCTCATGTTCTGTCTCCGCCAAGCTGCCTTCTAGATCCTATTCCCTTTGGCAACCATCTGACCTCCAGCAGCAAACAAGGGTCATTTCCTCAGTAAGCCAGGCTTTGATGATGCTGGGCCATTTAGGTTGGAGCTGTGATCTGACTTTGTCAAAAGTCATAGAGTTCTGAGAGAAAAGCGAGGAATGGGAGCAGACCCGCCAAGATCACAAGATCTGTGACCAACCGAAGCTGCTGAGTGGAGAGGGGAGAGGAGATGAAGGCAACATTGGCTTTTTGGGGGGATGGGGGTGGGGGCAAAACACCAGTTGAACACAGGAATTCCCAGAGGCAAAAGCAACTCAACTTACAATACATTAATACAACTGCCCATTGGTTCTGGCTCTGTTGTCAACACAGTAGACTGAACACAGCTCCTCTTGCAGAAAATCAGCTCAAGCAAGCCTCGGGATTTTACACTTAATCGTGTGCCCAGACAGTATGAATTACTGGGGTCTCATTATCAGTGGGGTGTTAAATTGGGAACATAAGTCACCCATCAGCTGTCCCTTACTTCATGAGAGAATTTTATGTATCCCACGCAAGAATGGGTTAGCTGGTGTAATATTAAAATTATAACAAAGAGATCAATCTCTTCTTCCTGGGACTAAACGAGAGCATGTCCGTGTTTTCTCCTTTGACGTTGCCCTATGCGTGAATACATGAAATGTCCTTCTCTGTATATTAATATCCACAAGAGTTACTTTCTTGATCCTGCCGCCATACACTGTGGCAGGAGATCAGGGGCTGGAGATAGAAGCATCAAGGTTAGCGTGAGAGAAACCAACTGGCAGAGAAAGACTGGACAGCGTTCCCCACCCAGGCTTCCTGTAACAAAAGAAGCATTGCGTGAGAAAAGACTTTGGACCTGCATCTGGGAAGGGCGGTGTTACCTGAAAGACCTGTGATGCGCCATGCCACAGAGAGGCAGGCCTTTGGGAGCTTTTGCCATGAGCTCAACAGTCCTCTTCTGAGTGCTTTCCCTGCCTTAATAACTGCATTTGTTTCTAATTCTAACTGTACTTCTCTGCACAATCCATTGTCCTGGGACACAGGAGCCTGGATTTGGGCGGCCTCAGCTCCAGCGCCAGGCGCTGAGCATAGTTTTTTGTTCTGTTTTGTTTTGTTTTTTGTTTTTTGAGGGACTGTTTGTTTGTTTGCTCGGTCCTTCTCCATCCCTTTATCTCTTTTTCAGATACTCTCTAGAGCTTCAGCAGCTTCTCGGACATCCTGGGATGTCTCACTCTCTGTCTGCCCTCCGTGCCTATTTTAAAAGGCATGGTTCTCTCAGTACTGCCCTCTCCGGGCAGCTGCTGGGATGCTCAGTGTCCCAACCTGCTCTGTTCAGGGATTTGGTTCTTTGTTTCCTCTCAAGCTCTAATAAAGAAGTCCTCCAGCTTCCTTCTGAGTCTGCTTTGTTTTATTAATGAGATTTAAAACCAATCTCGGGCTGGAGGGATGACTTAGCGGTTCAGAGCGCTGACTGATCTTCCAGAGGTCCTGAGTTCAAACCCCAGCAACCACATGGTGGCTCACAACCATCTGTAATGGGATCCGATGCTCTCATCTAGTGTGTCTGAATCGAGCAATGATGTACTCATATACATAAAATAAATAAATCTTTAAAACCAATCTCCCCATAACACTGTATTCACACAGTTAGTTTGTGAACTCTTACTATAATATTTTTTGCTGAGTCATGCATTATAATTTCAAAATATTCTATGTTTGGCTTTAAAAATTATCTTTAGGAGGATGAAAGACGATAAAATGAAGAAAACTAGTAAAGTTAATAAAAGGTAAGTTGATTACAATCATCTCAAGTCAAAACTTTTATACTAGCCCCTCACACCTGCTAGGCAAGTACCCTACCATTGAGCAACACTCCTAGCCTTCCTAGTCCCGCATTCTAGTACAGATGAAGAGAAAATAGGCTACCAGACAATAATGACTTAGAACTGGACATTTATATGATGCGTAAGTATGATGCATCTTCTAGCATGTAGACGACAGAAGAAGAGAAGAAAGGAGTTAGGTGATTCACTGGTTAAGAAAACACTATTCTTCCAGAAGATCCAGCTTCAGGTCCCAGCACCATGGTGAGTGGTTCTCAACCTTTTGTAACTCTAACTCCAGGGGATCTAACAATTCAGGTCTCATGGACATCTGTGTTCAAGTGTACATATGTTCACACACACACACACACACACACACACATAATTAAAAGTAATTTTAAAATTAAGTTTTTTGTTTGTTTTTAAAATAAAACAAGAACACAATATAGGTCTCCTAGTTTGGTAAGGGCAGAGAGTAAGGAAGTAATTTAGAGTTAATGAACTAATGTAAGACCCAATCCAACAGTGAAAAAATCCTAAGTCATGGGGAGTGGGAGAGAGGAAATAAGTCTGTTGGGGGATGAAGTTCCCAAACAGCCAGAGGGAACACAGGAACTTCAAAGTCAGGAGGAGAAATGAATAGGGTGTGAAAGTGGAGATGAGCTGGGCCCTGCTTCCCCCCAGATTCCCCCAGAGATCTGGATAGCATCCACAGTCAACAGCAGATGGGAACACTGAAGAGGGAGGCTGGGCAGGGCTGACAATTTAAGCAGAGTAATGAAGAAAGAAAGGAGCAAAGGAGAAGGATGGGGTGGTCTAGCAAGAGAGGTGAAGCAGAACATGCTGGTAGTTTGTCAATTTTATCTTCCTCTTGGGCCTCAGAAGATAAGAGAGGTCAAGCTCTGTTGGTGAAGGAGGGTATCATGCAGACACTGCAGGGGAAGATTTGTGCTGGGATTCTCCCCCATGCTTGCCAGATAGTGAGGCAGAAAGCCTGTGGTGTGATTGGGGTGGCCTCATAGCTATCATTCATGATCATTTAGATTCTAGGAGAGAGAACCACTTCTATTCCAGGGGAAGTGTGTAGGCACACAAAAATAATTTTGTGTCAATTCTGTTTAGCAGGTCAAGGTTGGATATTACATTCTTCAAATGTGAACATTTAAAAAGCTCAGGCATTATGATGTTGTGAGGAAAGTACCAACAATTTTGGAATATGCACCCAGAGTGTAAAGGGGGAAGAAGGATTAGAGAAAGAGGGGATGAGCTGAATTCCTTGTGGAGTAGTTCCCCTTTAGAGATGGGAAAGGTATGGGAGAAAACCAAAATTGTATGACAGGAGAATGGTTGAAAGGTAGATGTATGTATGTATGGATGGATGGATGGATGGATGGATGGATGATAGGGGGGTGGATGGATGGATGGATGGAGGAATAAGGGGGGAAGGAAAAAGGGAGGGATGGAGGGATGGATGGTAGAGGGTTGGATAGAAGGAGGGAGGGAGGGATGGAGAGAAGGAGGGAGGGTGGGAGGGAAGGATGAGTTCACTGATAAAGACAAGGAGATTGACTGAAAGATAGATACAGCTAAAAGATAAAGACAGGTAAGCAAGATGGCTCATCAGGTAAAGGTACTCGTTCCTAAGCCTGACACCTGAGTTTGATCATGGGAGCTCCTGTAGTAGAAAAATAGAACTGGCTTCTACATGTATGCCATGGCATGCACAGGAGGCACTCAAGTACACATACACACAAACATACACTGATGAATGAATGAATGAATGAATGTTCAAAGGACAAGGACCAGGTACACAAAACTTGTTTCAGTGTTGTAAAAAACTAAGGAAGGACACTCATATAATCTCTTTAAAATAGAATTTTATATAACCTTTGTAACAACAAAACTCAAACATATTTATGTAAGCAGTCCAACTCATATCAAAACAAGAAGAGGCCAACACAGCTGGGCCAGCTAACACGGAGGCGCCAGTGAGCCAGGAACATCTGCCAGACAAATGTGGAGACTCCAGAGGCTGTAAATCGAGATGGCCGGGGGAGGGGGGACAGGAGAAAGAGAGGAGGAGGAAGAGGAAGAGGAATTTAGGAGCAGGAATGAAGACAAAGGGGTCTGCAGGTGGAATAAGAAGGAGCTAACACATACGAGAGAAATGCTACCAAGAGATACACAGCCCAGAAAATCAGAACTAGATGCATGAATACATCATCTAAGGGCAGGGAATCTTTCTCTGAAGACCAAGACAGCCCTTGGCCTCAGAAGAGGCTGGCTGCCAGCCTCACTCCTCAACCTTACATGTGTTCATGAGAGACTTACCCTCTCAGCTCTAGGTTCTGGCCTTCGGTCTTGCAGACTCAAAAGCTGAATGTTGCCAACCATGGGACAGGATCCAGCGCTTAGGCTCACAGAAACAGATAAAGCAGGACATCGCTTTGTATACACAGACACGCTTTCTTCCTGCAGGCGGTCCTTGAGAGTAAGCAAATAACAGTTGGAAGATCTCTCAGCAAAGATGATGTTGCCGCAAAAGTAACAGAGAGACAGACTCAAACTCCTAGACTGGGGGCAAAATAAGCCTTTGGCGTTTGCTAGCTGTGTGGCCTTGGGCAAGCAGTTTAATCTCTGTGTCTCATCTATCAAATGGAATAGTCTGATATCTACTGCTACACAAGTAATCACACTAAAATTAAGCGGTTTGAGACAACCATCATTTATTGTGTTCACATATCTGCTACTATGTACAACACATGGTGTTTGCTGAAGTGTCAGATATGGCCTGGGGGACCTGCGTATCCGATGTTATGAGGGTGCTCGGTCAGGATTCACCTTCTGACCAGGGGCTGGTTTAGAAGCTTCCAAGTGCTCTTTAAACTGCAATGGCTGGATTCCAAGAACAAGTATCCCTGGAAACAGAAAGCAAAACCTGCCAACTTCTTAAGCTTGGACCAGAGGTTGGCACATGTCCTATTCTATCTGCCAAACAACTACAGGGAACAGATTCTAGTCACCCATACCTCTCAGTATCTCTGCTATTCTGGTAGTTCAAACCACTGGTGCATAAAGGTGCACTCTTCTTTAAATGTTTGTGATGTGTGTTTGTTGTGTTGTTTGAGACTATTCAACACTGCTTTAGGGAACAAGAAAACACAAGATGCATGGCATTTCCAAGATATAGTAACATCTAACCCTATGTACCATACTAACACAAAAACACAGATATGTGATAAACATATTCAGACATACTGAACATGCTATTCTTATATTTTTTAAATTAAAAGGGGAAAGTAAACTGGGAATGGTAGTTCACACTTGCCATTCTAATCCTTAGGAGGTTGAGGCAGGAGGAACATGAGTTCAAGGCCAGCTTTAGCACATAACAAGATTGTGTGTGAAAAGAAATAAAAAATTTAAAAGATAGTATTTTAAAAAGGAAAGACAATAGCAAAAGAATGCAATTCTTCTAAAAGATAAAGGATAGAAAGACCAACTAGCACTAACATGATATAGTAAAACATAAGACTGTCTCTATTCACGAGGGCTAATTTAACCACTCACTGGTGACACCCATCTCAGCCCCTTCTGTCATCTGCCCATAGCTGTTCAGGGGACTAACTGGCTTGCTGCAGTTGTCTCTTTCCAACAGAGCAAATGTTTGTTGTCAAGCCAGACACCTTCTGTCTGATTGGACCCCCTTAGTTCAACCTCAGCTCCAGCTTTTGTAGCCACATGATTCACAGGGAAGGCTAATGTGGTAGTCAGCTGTGTGCCCATCAAATGGTTCGGGCGCCTGAGCATCATACAGCTAGTTACCCCACCAACCCTTTCTCCTTCAGTTGTCAGTTGAATTATGTCCTTCCTCTAGAAATGATGAAATTCTAATTCCAGGGACTCTGTGGAACCCCAAGGACCTGTGAATATGACCTTCCTTCAGAAATAGGGTCTTTTTTTTGATGTAATCAAGTTAAGATGATAACATATTAGATTGCTAAAACATTAAATCTAATCACTAGTGTCCTTCCAAGAAGGGACACTGAAATACATACAAAGAACACCAAATGGAGAGGAGGCAGAGATGGGGGAGCTGAAAACCTCTAAAGATTACTGGCTAATACCAGAAGCTAGAAAGGAACAAAAGGACTCCTGCCTAGGGCCTTCAGTAGGGGGCCAGCACTTTAATTTCACACTCTCAACCTCCCAAACTGTGAAGAATAATCGTCTATTCTTCCATGGAGCAAATCCTGACAGACAGACGATAAGGTGGAAATCGTGTAAAATATCAAATAAATAAGGAAATAAATAAATAAAATAACAGAGAAAAGAAACAAAAGAGGATAAATGGAGAAAGCCAAAGAATTAAATCCAAATTATCAAACATAAATCTGTATGGTCACAGAGACAAATAAGGACATCAGCAATGGCAACAGCCTCCATCTAAGAGCACATGCTGCATGCCAGCATGGGGCTGTGTGGTTTTCCTCATCTCCCAACAACAGGGTGGGTTTTCTTGTCACCAAGATGAAGAAATCACCTGGGAGACATTCCGTAGTTTATTAAAGGTAGCGCAGGATAGTGAACAACACAGCTAGATGCTAGTCAGACCTGTTTTGCTCAAAAGCCTTGATCTTTCCCAGGGGATCACCCGGCCTTCTGATAACACAAATGAGCCAGGAGAAGAGGAAGACAAAGCAAACAGATAGGTTTTAGGAACGCATATGAATAAGAAATTGCAAGGGGGGAAAAAACTAGAAAACGAGTTCCATCATTCTAACCAATACAGAAAGAGAAGACAAGGGCAGCAGCCTCCTCCTTCTGGCTCTTCTTGTTCCTCTTGTTGTTGTTGTTGTTGTTGTTCTTCTTCTTCTTCTTCTTCTTCTTCTTCTTCTTCTTTCTTCTTCTTTCTTCTTTTTCTTCTTTCTTCTTTCTTCTTTTTCTTCTTTTCCTTCTCCTTCTCCTCTTTCTTCTTCTCCTCTTTCTTCTCTTCTCCTTTTTCTCCGTTGTCATCCTTTTCCTCCTCTTCTGTCTCCTCCTCCTTCTCCTTTCATTTCTTGTCTCTTCATCTTAAACATATTATATGATGCTCAGTAGATAAGCAAGGCATGTGTGGGGAGACACACGGTCTCTGGATGAACTGGGAAGCAGGACTAATCCTTCCCAACTGGCTTCTTTTGTGATGCTACAAGCAACAGCGGAGGGAAAGGGCTTCAGAGGAGTGCTGGGGGAAAATGGCGTTGTGAGAAATAAATCAAAATGAGTCTGAAGTCCAAACATTTGGCATCCCTCACTCAATAAGAACAAATAGCTGAAAAGTTACTTACTAACAGTCTCTGTGAAGGGCACTGAGCCAAGAAGGCTTAAGAGCTGTAAAAGGAATAAAGCTACTTTGTTAGTAAAAAGGAAATAACTGATACTGACTTATCAAAATGAAGGATGCTTTGCTGAGGTCTATGATGGATAACCAAATTTTCTTCCATTAGGTTTGCTATCCAAAATTGTGTATGTATATATATATATATATATATATATATATATATATATAATGACCAAGCTGATGAAAGCCCTCCTGGCTTTGGAAGGCTGTGAAAATGGTGTGACATGTTTAAAAACTGATACAAAGAAAACTCAAAGGATGGAAGGAAGCCAAATCTGTATTTTATGAAAAAAAAAAAAGTGCTCCCAGCTGTAGTAATATAAAATGCTGAGAGAAATGGGGAGAAGACACGGAGCCAACAACAACAGTGAGAAATGTGTGAGGCAATGTCAGGTGATGAGAAGAAGGATGGACTTTCTTCCTGTGGTTACTCTGTGTTCAGAATCAGAGAGCACAGTGAGAGTTTAGGGGACACGAGGAAGACCGAGAGGGCAGAGAGGCTGTGCGTAAACCCTGAGCTGGAGAGAAGGCTCAGCGGGTAAGAGCACTTGCTACTCTCCTGGAGGACCTGAGTTCAGGTCCTACCATCCTTCTCAGGCCTCTCACACTTGCCTGTACCCACAGCTCCAAGGACCTAGCTCTCTTTTCTGCCCTCTATGGGCACTGACAGACACGCTCATGCACGTGATTCCAAACACACACACACACACACGCGCACACACACACACACAAATACAAAGTAATAAATCCTTGAATGTTAGACATGTCTTCACCCCAGCTCCAAGTTTTGGGCTTTCTTAGAGTTTAAATTTCCTTTCCTTCCCCCTCCCACATGTCTGCACCTCCCTCCCTCCCTCCCTCTCTTTCTCCCTCCTTCCCTCCCTCTCTTCCTTCCTGTCTCCTTCCCTCCCTCCCTCCCTTTCTTCCTTCCTCCCTCCTTCCCTCCCTTTCCCCTTTCCTTCCCTCTTCTTTTTTTTTTTCCTTTCTAAGTTTTACACAATTTTCTTAACCTCCCTACACCTCAGTTTCTTTTCAGATGTAAAAATAAAAGGAGAGACTCTTACATGCCCCACCTTCTCCCAACTGATGCTCTTGCAGGGCAAATCAGTTGAGTGTGGTAAGTTTTCATTTGACCCTAGCTCATGGGGAAGGATCTAAATGTTCATTATCATGATTGATTGTATATAATAACGTTGGGAGATATAAATCAGAGAGCCCTGAAAGAGAAACCACTAACAGTATATAGGATGTATCTGAAGAATTGTTTCAAAGGTGGGGTATATGGAAGAAATGCAAAGAAAGAGGTGGACTAGTGCTAAGAAATAAAAGAACAAAATAGCTCTTCAACAATCTGTTGAATACATTCAACTAAAAAAAAATGATATAGACTGCCTAAGCGATGAAAGGGAAGGTCTCTGGGGTGGGGCAGACTCTTCTTTGGGGTCCCAGTGAAGACAATGCAGCCTGTCTAGGATCCAACCTTCAGTGGCCCAGTAGAGAGGGCCATAATGAGGCTCTCAATGAAATCATGAAGCCTAATGACAGCTGACTGAAGACAGGAAACACAGTGACAATCTAAGGTCACACCCTAAATGCACATCTATAAAGGGCAGTTCAATTACAGCATCTCTATATCCTAGACCTCTGCTAGAAAGAATATAATGGCTGTATATGCGCTCACAAGGGGGAGTCCTTCACATGGTGTTTAATGACAAAGTCCAGAACTCCATACATATTAAATTACTCTACAAAAACATCTTATATGATTATATGTACATAGCGGAACCAGACACAAGAGTCTAGAAGATGAAGCCTGGGTGCTGAGTGGCTTTCTTTCTTTGATTACTTACCTGATGGAAGGAAAGTTTTGCTTTTTTTAAAAATTGTGTTGGGAATTCAGAACACTGTTCAAACAAGCAGAGAGCATGCTTGGTGTATAAGGCCCTGGGTTAAATGTCACTATAAGAAAGAAAAAGAAAGAGAGAAAAAAAGAAAGAAAGACTAACAAAAGAAGAAAGACTAACAAAAAGTAAAGAGTAGCAATTTAAAAAAAAAAACAAAAAACGAAAAACAAGCTTGCAGGTCTACCACTTAAGTAAGAAGCCTTGAACAAATTCTTGCTTCTCTATGCCTCAGTTTACCCACCTTTAAATGACATATACTCTGACACAGCTTCCAGGAGGTCACATGTAATTATGAACGGTGCAGATACATGACACTGAGAGCCAGGTTTGCTATCCAAAACTCTCTAGGTCTGTGCTACCAAACCTCTGTGGTATTTGCTAGGCTTTGGCACAAACAGGAGTCGCTTCAGAAAATTAAAAAACCCAAATGGAGAAAAACAGAATTCATAATTTGTCAAAATGAAGAGGGCTTCCCGGAACTCTTTCAGGTTGGTTTATCTGGGCCGGTCAGGTCAGAACTATTCTGTAAGGTTTTCCTCCAAGCTCAGTGGGTAACTCAGCTGGCTCTATCCAGTCTCTGGGCTTCGCCCTGTTGAGCCTTCTGATCCCAGATCAAGGCATGCCTTTAGCTCTCCTCTTGCATTCTCAACCCAATCCTATGGTTTTCTTATAAAGTATGTGCACCTGGTCGGTTCTTGCTGAGCTAGGTCTGAACGTTTTTAATTACTACTATAAATGGAGCGTTTTTCCCATTATATTTTAAACCTGATCTTCTTTGCATACAAGGAAGCTATGAGGATGAATCCCACCAGATATTAAAATGTTACCCGTGGAGCTAAAAGAATTAGAAGTAGTTTATTAAAGAAAAAAATGAGATTAAGCATAGACTAGAGAATATAAAAATAACTTTGTAAGGCATATGGGGATTCAGTATATTATAATCAGAAGGGAAATGAATTAATCTGTAAATTACAATGCAAAAACTAGTTATCAGTTTAGATAAATATAGATTCCCATCCTCGGGCTTTACAGCAAGTTAATCTAGATTAATTAGAAACTTTAATAAAACTATTAAATCAGATTAATCGGTGACTTAAAAGATAAAGCTATTATAGGAATAGATGAAAATTAAAATTCATTAATTTTAAATGGTGGTAAAAAATGGTTTCTGGGCAATATGTATAAAATTTAGACTCTATAAAGGAAAGTTAAATATTTATGTAATTAAATCATCTGTTTGGCAAAAAAATGTCAAAAAGCCAAATGATAATAAACTGGATACATCTTAGTAGCACATATAAAAATGTCGATTTTCTTTAATTTATGAAGAATTCATTCTAATCAATTAGGGGAAATTTTTGACAGTTGGTTGAGAACTGAACTGAAGACTATCAGCTCATTGACACAGTTTGTACAAATGGCGTTTGAACAGCCAGAACATACTAAGAATAAAGGCAAGAAGATTATAATTCCTGTTGCCTGCATTGAAGCCAGAGAACAGGAAAGACTGCCTTCTCTGTCCTCAGAGCACTATGGGTTGGGACACCTGTCCACCAACTGTAACATTTTGTGTGTTTCTCTTCTTAGGTGGTGACTGAACAGCTTTCCTATCATTCCGATATAACATGATAAACTCTCTTACTTGTGTTCAAAGTGAAAAATGGAGAAATTCCCCCAACTCCATACTCAGGAATTGCTTCTCTGATATTTTCAAGTTTTAACCTTAAGAAAAAAAGAATCCAGGACTGGAGAGATGGCTCAGTGGTTAAGAGCACTGACTGCTCTTCCAGAGGTCCTGAGTTCAATTCCAAGCAACCACATGGTGGCTCACAACCATCTGTAGTGGGACCCGATGCCTTCTTCTGATGTGCATGAAGACAGAGAATCCACATACATAAAATGCGTGAATAAAGCTTTTAAAAGGGGGATCCGCTTGCTGCTCAAATCTGCTTGGATTTCTTCCTTCCATGTTCTTCTGTTGACAATGCTGCATCTCTGTTGACAATGCTGCATCTCATGTTGGGAAGGTTACCCTGCCAGCTTCATAAGTGTCATGGCCAGAGCTCAGCTAGTAGTCCTGAAGCATCTTCAGCTGGTTAAATATACATTCTTTACCTCTGACATAACCATAGATAGGATTTCTTGGCTCTTTTCTAGATAGTTTGCCTTCATGAAACATTGTCATGAAGCCATAGGCACCTCTGTCCTAACAGCCTTTTCATGTAGGGTCCTGTTTTAAATTTGAAGCTTCTCTGTCAAAAGACTCTTCACACACACACACACACACACACACACACACCACAGTAATCAAATACCAAAATATGTCAGTCCCGGTTTGCTTTTCTGTTACTGTGACAAAATGCTGACCAAAACCAGCTTGGGGAGGAAAAAATTTTATTTTAGCTTACAGATTACATACAGTCTAGCATCGAAGGAAACCAAAGTGGGAGGTAAAGACAGAAACTTGACTTCGTGATTGGAAGCATAGACTACAGAAGGGCCGCTTACTAGCTCGTGGCTCCCTGACTTGCTCAGCCAGCCTATCTGTCCAGGGAAGGTACACATCTACAATGGCTGGGACCTCCTATTTCAATTAGCAACTAAGAAAATGCTCACAGACATGCCCACAGGCCAATCTGATGAAGGCAATTCCCCAATTGAGATGTCCTCTTCCCTAGTATATGTCAAATTGGCATAAACTGTGATGCCTTTCTACAAGGATCTGCCTATCCCCCACTTCCCATGATGAAAGTAGTTCACTGGGCAATGTAACTGCCCGCAGTTACATCGAACGGGTTACCTGGAAGGAAAGCTGGGGATGAGAGAGAATAAGGAGCCAAGACAAAATGGTTTTTTGATCAAGGCTCGAAGTTTAATGGGGGTCTCCAAATATAAAGGTGGGGGAGGGGGGTCCTTTCCCCAAAGGCTGGAAACTTGTCTGCAGAACCATTGCTCAGCAGGTGGCTAGTGCCTCTTTGGAAACTGCAGGTCCTTGAAGAACAATGGGCTAGAGCTCCACCCTAGGTGGGAAATAGTGGTTAGCATTGAGGTCTGAAGTTCCTGCTCAAAGACTGGGGAGAGGGCACAGGGCAACACTATGAAATTTGATAAAGAGATAATTTAAGCATTGCCAATATACATGTCCCCACCACTTAGTTATTACTATAATTATATAAGTTAGGCTATCCATAAAATGCATACACTGACGCTTCTCAAATTACAATAGGGTTACTTCCCAATAAACCTATCATAGGTTGGAAATATGTGACAAAATGCACTTACCAGATCCAGCCTACTGAATCTTGTCACACCTTGGCAACATACCACACTGCAGAGCGACAAGCATTTCCATGTGATCATGACTGACTGGGAGCTGTGACTGCTGCTGTCTAGCATCCTAGGAGGACATTGCACCATGCATGTCACTTCTGAAATCTTTATAGAGTTAAAGGAAATCCTTATATTAAACTAACAATATATGGGGAATCTATAAAATTTACGTGCCAGGTAGTATATATTGTATGTGGCTTATAGTATGTGTGTACATTTGTACACTTGTGTGTAGTAAGAATCAATATGAACCTATGTTTAATCTATGGTGGTCTCTTAGATCTCCCAATTAAAACAGTCCCTCTGGAAAAAGAAGAGAGGCCAACATAATACAGGAAATAAATGAAACTCAACAAGCTCCTGAAAGTTACAAGATTTACAAAGCCCCTCTCCAAGGTTGTGAAGCCTGTAGGTACTGGCGGGGGAGAGAATGCTCCCCAACCAGATCTGACGCCTTCAGGCTGTGTAAAGAACTCAAGGTGTACAGAGTTCAGTGATCATCATCCATACTGGGTGGACCTCAGTTATGCAGGTGCCTCTGAGTCACCCATGCTCCTGCTACCACATAAACTCACAGGTTCACTGGACTAGACTTGAATGGAATCATTCCTTTGGTCTGCTGTCCAGCACTTACCTGGGGTGAATAGACACTGACTCATGTCTACCCAGGAAAAGCCTCATAAAAACTATTGAGTACTTTATATGTATTGTTTTATTTAATTCTCACAATCACTGATTAAATTAACACTGTTATACATCCCATCTGTGGCAGATTAAACCAGACCACAAATTCTCTGGCATTCCTTCCTGGAGAGTATGAGAGAGAGGTCACCCCACCCTGACTCTCTGCAGGCTCTAGGTTTGCTTTGGTGACTAGCTTTATAAGGAAGTGATGTACTGCTATTGCCAGGCCCAAGCCTTAAGAGCATCCTCCTCTGGTACCCTCACTTTTGGACCCTGAACCTCTACAAAGGGGTTCTCAACCAACAAAGGGGATCAAATGGCCCTTTCACAGGGGTTGCTTAAGACCATTGGAAAACACAGATACTTACATTACTATTCATAACAGTAGCAAAATTGCAGTTATGAAGTTGCAACAAAATAATTGTATGGTTGGGGGGGTCACCACAATGTGAGGAACTGTATTAAAGGGTTGCATACTGCTCTACTGTAAGACAACCTGCTTATGACTCCCCAAGAAAGGTGCCCAGCCCAGCTTCTAATCAATCTCCATCAAAGCACCAGACAATGAGGGAACTCGTCCCTGATTCTTTAGAACTAATAGCTGCTACCTGAGTGCCACCAAGTATGAGTACCAGCGAGTGTCTGCCCAAATGCCTGACATACAAACTCATGCAATTCAGTACGGTGGGTGGGTATTTTGTTATTCCATTTAGTGTTTAAGTAATTGTTACACTGCAGCGCGTAACTGGAATTCCCATCTCCCAGATGTAAATCACAGTGAGTAAAGTAACTCTTACTGGATCAAACACCTAATTAACAGCGCAGCTAATATTCCAACCAAGGCAGCCTGACTCAGAAGTCTATAATCTTACTACTCCATTGAATTCTTTTAAAATGATAATGAACTTTCAGAGAGAGGGGCAGAGATAACAACTTGATTCTCCTTAGCAGCTACTCTAATACCTGACTAATGAAGAATCTGTGCCTAAGGCCTATGTTCCCCCTCTCCCGCCCCCTTCTATTCAGCTGCCTACCTATTCATGCATATTTTCACATCCTTCTGAATTTTAAAATGTGATGAGTTCCTTCAATGGATTTGCCTGCATTTAGGACAGCGAAGGAGAAATTCCCGTTTCTCCTCTGTCCTTGGTGTTGATCATATCAGCTAATACTGGGTAGTACCAAAAGGGCAGACTAATTCTGGGCTTCAGGAAGTTGATTTCCATGGCATTAAATTCAGCTTAGCAATTTTTCAAGGAAGCAAAGGCCCTAGGGGCTTGGAAGTTTCTATGATAAGCTATCATCCCATCTATTTCATATTAGAATGAATTATTTCCTAGAAAGGGAAAAGGGGTGGGCAAAGAGGAGACTTGATGACCTTCTTTTCAGACAATAGATCTGTACCTATAACCTTTCTGGAGCCAAAAAGGTCAGGGGTCAAGGACCCAAAGGAACAGATCAAATCAAGGGATATAGACTAATTAAAGACTACAGCAATGTGCATGCTGTATAGAGACTATTGTTTCCAAGACATAATAAACAGCATTATATGTGACATCAAAGGAAGCCAAATTTCTGTGCATTATTTTGTTGCTGAAGAACATTTTCCAAACAAAAGGATAACAGCCACATGGCCCAGCCTAATTTTCTGAGGGTTGCTTCTAAAACATTATCTCTGACCCAGACTAATTTTTTTTAGGGTTGCTTTTAAAACGTTTATGTCTGCCTATAAAGAATCATCATATTAAAGAAAAGGATCCAAATGACAGACAGACAACATATAGTTCATGAGCAAAACATTCCTAGATATGGTCATGTAATTAATTCTTAAGTTTTGTGAAATCTCTGCATAAAACACAGATTCTGAGACTTTAGAGATTAACCAGTCAAATGATTCTTAAATAGTAATGCTCAAATTCTTTTCCACTAAAAATAAAAACATACATCAATTGTGATGCCAACATTTATGAGGCCCTAGGTTCAATCTCAAACAGGTGAAGGATTAATCCTCTAAAAGCCTCAGGTGAACAGAAACATTCTGGACAGGAAAGTTGACTTCTCTGGTGACATCCGTAGGCTGTTGATGTCTTAGTTACTCTTCCATTGCTGTGAAGAAACATCTTGACCAAGATAACTCTTATAAAAGAAAACATTTAATTGTGGGCTTGCTCAAACTTTTAGAGGACTAATCCATGACCATTAAGGTGAGAGGCAGACAGGAATGGTGCTGGATCAATAGCTGAGAGCCTTACATCCTGATCTGCAGGCAGCAGGGAGGGAAAGAGAGAGGAGGAAAGGAAAGGAGAGGAGGGAGAGAGAGGGAAAGGAAGAAAGCAACAGAGAGACTGAGGCACAGTAAGCTTTTGAAAGCTCAAAGCCCACCCCACCCCCACACCAGGTAACACACCGCCTCCAAGGCCACACCTATTAATCCGTTCTAAACAGTTCACTAATAGGACTGAGCATTCAAATAGATGAGCCTATGGAGGCCCGTCTGTAGAGAGCCTCATTGAGGTGCCACGCCACGTGGCAGGAACTTGACATCAACCCATGTGAAGTTCCTCTCCCAGCCTTTGAGCAGGAACTCCTGTGTTAGCCATAATCCCCTCCACCTAGGGTGGAGTGCTCAGACCAAGGTGAAGCCTATTGTTCTTCAAGGACCTGTAGTTTCCTGAGAAACACTAGCCGCCTGTGAAGCAACTGAACCAGTTCTACTGAGAATCTTCCAGCCTTTGCAGAAGGGTTTTCCTCTGCCTATATATATTGGGAAATCTTCATTAAACTTTGAGACCTTGAATAGCAGGTGTTATCTTGGTCTCCGTCTCTTTTTGACACCTTCCCATACATCTCCAGCTTCCCTTCTAGGTAAGCCGTTGATGTAACTGCGGGCACCTACCCGCAGTTAGGTTCTGGGACCCTCGTGATAAGAATTCCAACATCCCTCTTTGAGTAGCATTTACCTTTGAGACTATAGGAGAAGTGACCTGTAGGTAGAATCTCTATCCCCAGAGTTCCCCTTCTTTCCATTCTATGTCATTCCAAGTCTTCTGTACCCCTGTATTTGCAGCCTCCACTTCTTTGGAGAAACTGTGGTCCTTCAGTCACTCTGATGAACAATTCTGCTTCTGGAGATGTGCCTGACTGTCTCATTTCCATGTCACCTCTATCAGATCCCATCTAATATTTGGTGCCAAAAACCAGGAAGGCTTTGAGGGTGCTATACCTCAGCTTCTCACTTTCTTTCAGGGCAACCATTCCTTTCTCTCTTTACCCACCTCCTTCTCTTTCCTGAGACCCAAATCATTGAGATCAGGAGTACTAGGCAAGCTCACTGCCGCTTACTGGCTACCAGTCAAGACTTGAAACCTTTGGGTTTGGTGGGCCATGGAAACTCAATTTGGGTCTTTCCCCCCTCCTCTGCCTTCCTCTGAGTGTCTTTCTGTTTTTCTGTTTGTTTTTGTGTCTTTCTGCCCTTTGTCTTTCTGTCTTCTGACTTCCAGAGCAGACACTCTCTCTCCCCAACTCTGAGAGCCTGCCCCTTTTCTTAACTGATTTCTACCCTCTTCTGTGAATTAGGCTCTCTGAGCCTGCCTCTGTTCAATCCTAGGTGGTGACTTAGGGAAGAGCCATAGCCTCCCTCTCCCCTGCCTTCCTAGATGGGTTCCAGACAGCTTGTGCCCTTTGGCATGCCTAAAATTAAACTTCAAAGCTTTGGGTCTCTCTGCCCTCAGACCCACCAGTCCCATTTCACTCCCCATTAATATCTGGTCCGTATATCAATTAGACAGCAGGCACACGTGGCCGGAATTCAGTACTTTTGACTTCCAAATACTCACAGCCTTAGAAATATCACTAGACAAAAGGCCTGAGGTCCCACCTTCAAGTGTCTTTTCAGACCTCACCAGACTCTTCCCCACATCCCTTCATGGCTGCACTTCAGGCATTGTCAACTCAAACTTCTAAACCCAATTCCCTGAACTGTCCTTCAGATAACCTCCCTCCCTAGCAAAATCAGAGCACATTAAATTATGTTAAGAAATTTTCCGGCACTTTTTAAGCTGAGATACTGGCTCTGTCTGGGACTTGGCTTTTCCACTCCACACTCAATGTCCTCCACACCCCTGACCTCAGGTCTGCCCTCTGACACTGTGACTGGGAAAGAAAGGCAAACAGCCTGTTCTCTCCCTGTCCTGGATGGAACTGGGTCAGTACCATTCCTTAGGAAGTTACTCTTCTGAAATTCTGGGAGAAGCCTCCTGCTGTGGTTCTAATTAATTTATCACCTTCTTATGGGATCAACTTCTTAAGCTGAGAATTCCTTCTTGTTTCTTTATTTTTGCATTTTAGCTATACTTGCCTAGGCCATTAGTACCATTTTGTCGTATATCCATAGTAACCTGCCTAACTAAAGTGTCTTTTTAAAGAAAAAGATATAACAATCCCCATTTGGTTTATAAAATAGTAGATTCCCCCCAGGGATTCATGCCTACAGGGAGGATGGGTTCATGTTACCATGTAGCTGAGCTCCCCTTGAACAGTGAGCAACCATGTGGTTTGCTGCCATCTTGGCTGGGGGACTTTATCAAGGTAGGAGCAACCACGTGACTTGGATGCCAGTGATATCATAAAGAAGGAAAATGCCATGTGACTTCACCACCATCTTGGTTAATGTTGCTATATGCACAAGCCAAAATGGCAGCATCCTTAAAACTTCATGGTCCCAATGAGTTTCTCTGGGGATCTCTTTTATATTACTAAGGAGAACATATGTGACCTCCAAAGTATTTATTCTGTGACCCTTTGTTAGGTATTGGTTCTAATGCTGTCTCAATTCAATTTGTCTCCCAAAAGGCCAGGTTCCCAGACTCTGAGCATCTCCACCCCCAGCTGGATTTGATTGGCAATAAAGAATTGCCATACAGCCAATGGCTGGGGAGGGAAACTGAGGCAGGACCTGGAGATTTGTGCGGGCTGGAGAAGGAAGAGGGAAAAATCGCCATGACTCAGAGGAGAAGGATAGGACATAAGAACTGCAGGAGAGAGAGCCAACCAGCCACGTAAGAATTCGGGTAAGTGACTACTGGCCACTTCCCAGATGGGGCCTGGGGTAGCAGGGCAAGGTTTAGGAATGTCCAACGAGCCTTTCATTCTCAAATCCAGATTGCTCCTGGACGGGTGCGCACGTGCAACCCACCGTGAGCCAAAGCAGTGTAGCCCTTTACCGCTGCAACCCTAATGCTTTGTTTAGTTTTAATTTTGATCTAGATGCTGCATTTATTCATAGGTGTCTGAAGAGTACCTAAAAGGCTCCCCCTGGCCACACGCCTACACCACTTGCATACTGACAAAGAAAGTTTACACTTTGAGATGCACAGGTCCCAAAAGAGACTCAAAGAGCAAAGCGGCAAGCGTTAAGACAGGATTCTGCCAGCCAGGGGCTGCTATCTAGGCTCCTCTGAGTCTCAGCGGCTGGTATTTCTGTCTGGGATCTCCAGGTTCATTTTCCTCTAACTGAGATTAAAATGTTCTTTTGCCCCTAAATATTCATTTGTTCTATACATCTCTGCTTTTGCTTCTGGCCAATCTAACAAGATGTTTACTAAAGATCTCTGTGTTGTTTCCCTGTCACAATTTTAAATATATATAACATAATCCCAACAAGCAATAATGTACAAAAGCTTGGTTTATTAAAATATATAGCATAGATAATTATGTATATACAGACTGTCTACATCTGATTATGGTTTGTTTAGGTTTTTTTTTAACATCATGTATTTCGTACACCAAACTGATATACAAATGATTATGTAAACTTAAGTTGCTAACTTAGCCCAACTTCATTTTGTTCAAAGCAAAATTAAAATTAAAATAATAATAATAAAAATAATGGCTAACTACTGAATTTTTCCTTATAAAAATTATCAGGAGTTTTTAAATTTAAATTTTTTAAATCTGCTTTTAAGATCAAGACATATGTAACTATACAATCCTGACCAAAATGTTATCTCCTTGATCTTTATCCCAAATCTGGTTCTACAGAATAGTCCTTACAGCTCGAGGGTATAAACCAACCTCAATGGATGATAGCTTCTACTACAGATACACTTTTCCTATTGGACAATTGCTTCCCCCTTTAGATAACAATAACTTATATCTGTACTTTTAAGTGTGTTTCATACAGAAATGAATGTATACAGAAACACAAACATTTTAAGGGTTTTGAGGTGCACTTTTGACCACAATGGCCTCTTTAAAAATAAGTGATCAAATGGTGGTGGGGGGTGGGGGTTCAAGATCCTTGCCTTATTTAGGCCTATGTAAAAAGAAAAACTAACAACCCTTAGTATCTGTCCCTTAGAACACAGGGTCTCTGTTCTTTCATAAGTTAAACAACCTCGCCATCATACCTTCAGCTATAGCAGATTATAATGATCCCAGCGGGACCTACTAAATGTTAATATGTCAGAAAAGAGATAAACAGGTCATCCCAGCCAGTTTTCTACAGAGACAAAAAAGGCAGAGAGAGAGAGGGAGAGAGAGAGGGGGAGAGAGAGAGAGAGAGAGAGAGATCTATGACACTATATAATGTCCTCATACCTACCGAGGAAAGGCTTGTCAGTGTTACTGCTTCTGGGGCGCCCACACCCCCATCAGCACCCCCTTACCAACCTCCTGTAATAACCCCAGTAAGCTCACTGGTCCCCAGGGTGAGCTTTTCTTTGTCACTGGGACCTTATGAAGACAGAATACATGTTGCCTAGAAAAGCCAATGCTAAGAAAACCTGCCACAAAAAAATTATATGAACTAGTCAAGGTCTTCTCTGAGGTTTGGTAAGCTAGGCTACAGAAAATTTCATACTTTTCCTTTGAAACGTTGGGCTTCTTAGAACATATATTCAGACTAGTTCTAAGGGCACACATCTGTGAGAAAGAAACATAATACAGTTGACCAGAAAATGAGCATGGAATCCACTTTATCAGCATTTTTAATATAGCTCTTAAAATAATATCTAAATATAGGCTTTCCGTACCAAATTGGAGACAGATGTGTTTCCACATAACATCCTGATGTTTGTCTATTTCCTGATGACCCTTAGACTTCTGGGGTGGACTTTTATTTTTCTTCCCCTCCACAGAATTCTGATCTACACAAAATTTAACCAGCTTTTTCTTCATTCTCTCAAGATTTTTTTTTGGGGGGGGGCAGGGGGAGATGTTTGGGTTTGTTGTTGTTGTTTTCCAGTGGTAAATATAGACCACTCTCAAAAAGTAAAAAATCCCTTACTGGTTTGGAATGAGAGCCCATATTTCAAACACTGAGGTATATGTGGTAACCTAAACCCAGTGCCAGAGGCAGCTCAAGGGCAGTGCAAGTGTCCATTTTATCTTCCCAAACTGGATGGTCAGCAAACACGCTTCATGTGGCTGGACACCCACAGTGACTGAGCTGGCCGAAGGTTGCCTAAGGAAAAGCTTAGAAGACATGAATCAATAAGAAGGTGAGAAGTTAGCACAAGATAGCTTCAGTGTGAGCAATATTAGCCTAGGCCTGACTCCCCTCAAATGACTTTTTCTCAAATACTTGAGAAAAGGCTTTGGCTTTCTTCACTGGGTAATCGCTGTCCTTTGGCATCCTGTTTATAGTCTGTTAACAGGCTTTCATTTTCCCTCAGACATCTTTTGAAAATAAAAAAGAAGGAGAAAAAAAGAAGAGGCCATCTTCATGACCCCTGTACAAATATCACAAATTCTAATTATGCAACTACAAACCAAGGAATTTTGCTGTAACATCTTTATGATGCCTTCTTAGAAAACCATTAATAAATCAGACCCTTTGAGGGAGAATGCATTAGGAAGGTTGTTAAAAGAAACCTTTGATCAATCTAAGAATTTTTGACAACACAGATAATCATCTTCTAATGGACTTCTTTTCGAAATTCACGTCTTTAGGATGGATTGCTTTTAAAAGGGAACACCTATAATTTTAGTTCATCAAGATCTCAGATACCCTATTTTGTTTTAAAGCAGACTTCAGGAATATCAAATACAATGTACTCTATTAAAAGTAATATTAGTATTAGAGTGAATTTGGTTTTTAAATAACAATGGGAAAATAAAGTTGTGTTCTTATAGATCAAGTGTGATTATAAGAAAATAAACTATAGCTTGTCATTCTTCACGGTTAACTTGATGGTGATTTTTTTCCTTGCACTATGATTAACCAACATGTTTGCACCTTCACAAACTGAAAACAAAGTCAGAAATTACAAGAAATTACAAAATCCTGATGAGATTGTGACCAGATGAAACAATCAATTCACAGACAGAGCCATGGGTTTTCCTTTTTTTTTTTTATTATTCGATATATTTTTTATTTACATTTCAAATGATTTCCCCTTTTCTAGCCCCCCACTCCCCAAAAGTCCCGTAAGCCCCCTTCTCTCCCCCTGTCCTCCCACCCACCCCTTCCCACTTCCCCGTTCTGGTTTTGCCGAATACTGCTTCACTGAGTCTTCCTTTAATGACTAGAATTACCATGTGATCCGCTACTCTGCTTGCTAATTGTCAGAAGAGATGAAATCAGGGACTGAGCAGAGATTTGCCTGCCAGTGGTCAAAACAGTGTTATTCAAAAGAGCCAACAGCTAAGAACAACCCAAAGTCTATCAACATTTGAAAAAGGAAATCAAACAGATATAGCACACACACACACACAGTCATAGTATTTTTAGCCTTAAGAAGAAAAGTTCTAGCCAGAAGAAAGTTCAGCCGGAAGAAAGTTCTAGACAAGGAAGGTATCTGAGAAGTAAATTGTCAGTGTAAGAGTTTGCTCTCCGGTGCAAGAAATTCTGACTCAGGCTACAACAGGAATGAATTTTTAAAACGTTGTATTGATCAAAATAAACCAGATACCAAAGGACATTGTTTAATTCAACTCATTTGAGTTACCCATAGTAGAGTTTAGGTAGACAAACAGACAGAGAGACAGACAGACAGCACATAGATGCATACCAAGTGCTGGGGGAAGGAACAATGAGGTAGGTGTTCCTATTTAATGGTCCCAGAATTTTGGTTTTTCAAAAATAAGAGTTCTGGAGCCAGATGTTTAATAGGGACCTAATAGTGTGTATTCACTTGACGTCACTGTGTACGGTAAAATAGTTCAAATGGAAATTTTTATATTATGTGTATTTTACTACAATATTTTAGAAAATGTGGCATTTTTAAATGATAATCAGTGAGTTTTAAATTAGAGCTTATGTAAAGGAAGCTCACATCCCCAAGAGTGGTGCCAGCCCCGCCCCACACAGCTAGCTCCTAATCACAGGCACTCATGCTGTCTGGTGCAGCTGGAGTCTCCAACTCAGGAAATGGCCTCATTTTCTTTTATCCTGGTGGTTTTGGTCTAGATCTACTTATAAATGACTGCTTTGGAGTAATAAGAATTTAAGAGAACTTCCTGATTTTTTTTTCACCATGACTTGGTCAGAACAAGAAACAAGACCATTTGAGGAAAAACAAGAAAGAAAGTTTTAAAAGGCCAAGAGCATCATCTCCACCCGGAGTGGACAGTCTAAACCAAGGGAGAGATCTTGAATGGACACATGATCCTAGGCTAACACCAGAGAAAAGAAAAGAAGGTATCATTGTGTAAAGTATCACAACACCTACACCTTTAATATCAGAGCCGAACCCACATCTACTTAAAACTGTGTCATGTAGTGAGAATTTTGCTTTCTTTAAAAACAGAAATCTTGTAAGACTCTATTTTCATTCTAATCCCAGGTGGGGCACATGGAGCTACTTCTGACTGTCCATAGAAGCACACCTTGTTTGCCTCGTGCTCTGGCAGGGGCATGATTTCGCCGGCTGTGGATAGCATCTGCAGCTGTTCCGGGGACTTTTCAGACAGTATATACATGCTAGGGCCCCGAGAGGCACGATCGTTGTTGGTGGTGGTCATGGTTTGTTAAGTAGTCATGTACAAAGAAGGAAGAAGAGGAGGAGAAAGAAGGAGGAGGAAGAGAAGGGGGAGAAAGAGGAGGAGGAGGAAGGAAGAAAGGAAGGAAGGAAGGAAGGAAGGAAGGAAGGAAGGAAGGAAGGAAGGAAGGAAGGAAGGCATAATTAGATATCCTGACAGTGAAGATCAAATTTGCTCCAAGGAATTCTAGACTCCTCTAATCAGCAGGAGGAAGTCTAACTATAATGCATCCCTTTTCCCCTCTATTCTTTTTTTCTCTCCTATCTAGTGTTAGGGAGTTGAAAGGGTGAAAGAAAAGGGGTGGAAGAAAGAAGAACCCACAAAGTAGCCAAAATACAGTGGCTACAGTGTAAGAACATGGGGGTACTCAAGAACCGCAAAGTGCATGGAAAACGAAAGTGCCAAGTCCTATGTTCTCATAGAGAAAAGATATGAAGCCTTCTGCAGCTGAGCACAGAGCTGACACTGACACAGCGGCCGAGCGCCTCAAAGGGATGTTGAGAGAGTGCCTCGTAAATATGTCATCAGTCTACATTAGAATTGTAAAGCTACAGACGGAAAAGAAATTGAAAGACGGCGTCACATGTGGGATAATAGTGTAGCAACAGGACGCATTGTCAGCGCTATACATTTGCACCTAAGTATATAAAGACTGTGATTTCCCAAGTGGTTACAGGTTGTTTGGATAAATTCTAAGAAGAACAATCTCTAATAGAAGAGAATAGTAGAAATGCAGCTGAAAACAGAGAAGGCAAATTGCAGTGCATGCTGATTCTAAACCCCCAGAGGTCAGAGAAAAATGGAGCCGGCTGTAAGATGGTGTGGGCCTCGGGATGTTATATGAACGGACAGGTTCAACTGTTCACAAACTATCACTCGGCACCAAAAGTCCTGAATTATGTAAAAAGCAATATTGAACCAGTGAGCATAAAAATAAGCTGAAAAAAAAATCCTGTGCCTGGTGATCACATTAGGCCTGGAATTGACAAAAGCCACCTAGGAGGTCCTAGCTTTAATAAACACAGCAGAAAATAGCCATTCCAGGAGCTACACACAAAATAAGCAAGGGCAGGTATGCAGTGACTGACGCAGGCTTAGAAGCTTCCACATTTTGAAATCTGCTTTAAAAATAATCTTTCAGGACATAAATTTGACATATATTGTAACTAGAGAAAGCACAGCAAGAACAAAAACAGTCCTCTGTCTTACAGTTGCTGGACATGGCTGGAAAGAGATTGGTGCCTTGGCAAGAGCCATTTCCAAAAGAATAACCTAATTTTTAAATTTGACATTGAGAACTGTGAAGGTATAGAACTCGTGTGTGTGTGTGTGTGTGTGTGTGTGTGTGTGTGTACATGTGCACGCATTAACTCAGACTGATCTTGAACTCAATACATTGAGTGTGACTTTGGACATCTGATCTTTCCTCTTCCCATACTGGAATTACAGGTGTGTACCAGCCTGCCCAGTTTTATGGTGTGCTGGGGATCAAACCCAAGCTTTATGGATTCCGGGTAAACTCTACTAATCGAGTCACATTCCAGTCCCACGTACTATTAGAAAGTAAAAGCAAAAGTATAACCTTCAAATTTCACCCTAAATGCAATTATTAACTTAAAGCAATTGCTTTGAGGAAAAGCAATTTTAAAACGTGGAACAATAACAAAGCAGCATTAACCATTTATTTTAACAAGTTGTCCCAGATAAAAATAACATAGCTACTCCTGAAAAAAATTATGAAAATATCCCATTTAGGAAACAATATGAAATTATGGAGGAGAGCATTAGCAAACATTATTTGAAGCTAATTTTAATTTTCTTGGAGATAAACATTGTTACACAAATTTCAAATGGGCTAAACTATTTAAACAAAGGAAATTGATAAATTACCCAGTATCCAATTGAGTAGAGATATTTGGCAGAAGTTCTTTTCGCTCTGGTCTCCATAAAAATCTTATTAATAACTTGGACTAGAGAGCAAGCAGTCAGTTATGGATATCAGAAGTTCTACTTTAAATAGACAAACATTGTGCTCAGATACACAAAGAGCTGCAGGGATTGGATCTAAAGCCAGAAAATTATAAGCTAGAGTCAGCCTTGAAAAATGCAAGCTACCATAGCATGAGAAAATAATTTGAAACTAATTTAATTCCATGAGAAAGTATGGCCGTTGGAAATGCCAAAGAGACTCTATAAGAAATAATAGGCGGAATATTAAGTGACTACTTTGTAAGATAGGAAGGAAGAGAGAGCCAAAGCCTCCAAGCACCATTTCCATTTGCCACTTAGGGCAGCCAGCCATAAGTAGATGCAAGCGATTAGATAAGGTGAGATTGACAGGCTTTTCCTCAGCCCCAGCCCAGCCATTTACAGCTCAAGCAGCAGGAAGAGAAACACACACACACATACACACACACATATGCACCCATGCATGCACACACGTACGTAAGTATGCATACACGCACGCATGCACGCACGCGCGCTCACGCACATACATATGCATGCACGCACGCACGCACGCACGCACGCACGCACGCACGCACTCGCGCGCACGATAGAATGCTAAGGCTGTTGAGCTGTTTCCAAGAAGCTTTTACATTCAATTTGCCTTAGTAGCCAAGAGACCGAATTATGAGATCCCTAACCCGCACTCAGCTCTCAGCCTCCATGTGGTTTCTTGGTCCTTAGAAAATAAGCTGCATTTAAACCAAAGAGCTTGCTGTAAACTTATGGAATACATTACTCTTTGTGGCAGAGGCTGAATCGATGTGTGTTTGGGGGGAGAAAATCTTAAACTCTTTGGGTTATTATTAATTAACATGGTCTTGGTGTTTTCAATTGTTAGACATTGTGCTAAGTACTTTACATAGATTATCTTTTTTAATACTTAGAAGAATTCCTCACAAGAGGCATAATCATTATCACCCCTTTATAGCCAGTCAGGGTTCTACGAGAACCTTGCATCTAGGGAGAGAGCTCAGTTGGTAAGGTACTTGCCTTACAAACAAGAAGACTTGAGCTCAATGTCCCAGAGCCAAATTGAGTTTTAACTAAAAGCCAGACACAGAGTCATGCATTAGACGTCATGCATCATGTCCCTGAGGAGGCAGAGACAGGTGGGCCCCTGCACCTCAGTAGCCAGCCTAAGCTACTTGGCAAGCTCCAGGCCAAAAACCAAGGTGGCACACACCTGTGTCCTCAGCATCTAGGGAGTAGAGGCAGGAGGATCAGAACTTCAAAATCATCATTGGTTATATACAAATCTGAGACCAGCCTGAGCTACACAAGACTGTCACCAAGGAAGAAAAAAAAAATGTCACCTGAGGAACAAGAGCTAAGAGTACCCTATGGCCCACACTTGAACATGCATACATGTGCACACACACCATTGCACAGAGGTGTGTCTCATGTTCATACAGAGACAAGGACACACAACTACTAAGTGGGATAATTCCTAGACAAAGTTCTGTGCTGACTATGTTCATGCCAACTTTTTTTGACAGTCATTTTGGGAAAGAAAAATAATAATAAATAATAATAATAATAATAGGAAATCTCAATTGAGAAAATGCCCACACCAGATTGGCTAGTAGGCAGCCCTGTGGTGCATTCCCTTTATTGATGATTAATGGGACTGGGCTCTAGTGCATTGTCATCCCTCAGCAGGTAATCCTGCATGGTATCAGAACAGGCTAGCAAGCTGTGAGTTGCACGCCAGTAAGCTGCACTCCTCCATGGCCTTGCATTAGCTCCAGCCTCCAGATCCCTACCTTGAGTCCCTGCCCTGCCCTCCCTTCATGACAGATTGTGATTGGCATGTATAAGCTAAAATAAACCTTTTTTTCCCTCGAGTTGCTTTTGGTTGTGGTGTTTTATCACAGCAATAGAAAGCCTAAGACAGTGTGCAACAGTCCTGGCCTGAGGACAACAGCACACTGTCCTTTGAGAAAGAACATGTCAGGGGATGTGGCATCACAGCTGTTATCATTACTGAACACCAGGTCGGTCAGGCACTTCACAAACAGCCCGCTCAGCCTTCAGTGGCGCTCTGAGACAGATGTTGCCTTATCCTCATTTTGCAGATGAACAAGCACACCAGCTTCTCAGTGCTGTGACCACATCTGGATTGCTGTCACCAGAAATGTGGCATTTGAGTCTAATCCTTAACACACAGGAAGGAAGAAACACAACCAGAAAGTGTGCATATGTTCATATCCTTGTGTCTTGTAGCTAACCACAGGTCAATGGTTCTCTTGGGTTGCTCTTTAGTTTAACAGTCCTCAGCTCCCTACCATTAACCTGCTCATGCTGTGACCTCCCTTGGGGATGGAGGGAGGCATGGAGGAGGAAACACTACCTCCTACACCACAGATGCCAAAGAGGCCTCCTTGTTTCTGTGCCATCTTCTGGTGGTGCACAGGGAGGGCAGGCTGAGAGCTAGGCTCAGCCCAAGAAACTTTTCTCTCAAAGCTCTGAATTCTGAGCATGTGAGGAAGGAAAGGATGGTTGCAGCTACATTCCACACATCTGGGCAGATGTGTATGTGGCTGCTTGTGCTGTAGCTCTGTCCCTTGATCTTGAGATTGTTGTTGCTTTGCATTTTCCAAGCATCTCCTTCTTTCCAGAAGAAATTTCAGCCCCAACGATTCTTACAATGAATATTCTCCTTTATTTAAAATAGACAGACTGCTTCTGTTGCTTGCAACTCGCAAGCCTGTGTGAAACTGGCCTGAGGGCAGAAAAAGACAGATATTAATTCAGCATTTAAAAACCATCCTTGTCAGAAGGTTCTTTCAAATGACAGGCCTGTCTTCCAGCCTCCCAGGCACTCAAGCACCGTGGCTTGGAGTCTCTACCAAGTCACACCTTCGTCCCCAAAATTCCTCCAGACCTTCCTTTCTTTCCACTAGCTTTAAACACAGATGTTCAGAGTCACGGTGTGGTCACTGATTTCTACACCCTTTTCTGTTTGCCTTGTTTGTCTTCTTCCAAGAGGAAGTCTTCTGAGGGACAAGGTAATAAATGTCTTTCAGATATTGCACATACAGGTACAACAGATATTTTCTACTCTACCCATAGCTGCCTGAATGAAAAGAGCTCATGAACAGCTGCACTGCCTTCCCTCCTCACCTCTCTGCCCTTCTAGATGCAGACTTGGAGCCGCACATAGCTGTGCACACACTGTCTGCTCTGTACCTGTTTTTCACTCACACCAAAAGACAACCATGAGTCATTGTTTGCCAGAAGTCAATGCTTTCCTAAAAGGAATAAAAAAAAAAAGGGCCCGTTAGCGGGATGGTGGTGGCGCACGCCTTTAATCCCAGCACTTGGGAGGCAGAGGCAGGTAGATTTCTAAGTTTGAGGCTAGCCTGGTCTACAGAGTGAGTTCCAGGACAGCCAGGGCTACACAGAGAAACCTTGTCTTTAAAAAAAGGGCCCGTTTGCAGAACTTCACACCCTGGAAGGAGATAGAGCAGGACTTATGAGCCTCGAAGAGAGCTGGGCAAAGTCTAATGGATGCCCCGTGCAACTGCTGCAGGAGGGTGGGGAGAGAAACCCCGGGCCTTCTCAACATGTCAGTTGTCAGTGATATGACTGTCCATGGTAAGCTGGGTGGAACACCTGTGTGTCTGAATCAAAACTGGGATGAAGACATCATCTGCATTAGAATGTCCCATGTTTCCTGGAAGTATGTAGTTCCATGTTCCTGGTAGTGAACAGGAAATATGACTCAGTTTCTTTCTTGACATCTTAGTCCTAAAAATGTCATTGGAACATGAAAATGTTCTCTGATATTATATAAATTCTAAAACATGTCAATAGAAAGATGCTTATATAACAAGAGTAGAATAGCATCTTGTTCTACATGGAACCAATCCCTTAGAATTAAAACAATAATAACATCAGTCACCTAATTGCAACAGAAAATTTTCTCCTTGCTTTGCCTTTTGTCTCACTACCATTTATTTTATTTTTTGCAACAATGATGACAAAGCATTGTATTTGTATTGTGGCCCATTGGGTAACTCATACAACCCAGTCAGTAGAAAGTTTTCCTCATTGATGGAGGTCCATGAGGAAAAAGCTCAGTACGGGAGACTCTGTGGCCTATGGTCTAGATCTCTCCCCTAAGATTTCCACACCTCCAGACTGTACTCTTGGGCTGATCTCCTGATGATAGGTTGGCTGTCTTTCTGTGTGTGCGACACTAGTCACTGCGTGGGTCCATGTGTGGCAGGAGCTCCTCAGAGCTGCTCTCTCTCAGAGTTGTGGATGGGAAATCTGGAGTTAGTGTTGTTAAGTGTGCTTCAGCATCTCCAGTGCCATTCCTCCTGGGGTCCTCCAGCCCACAGTCCCAGCCTGCATGCCCTCTTGGGCTGTCTGTCTTGTCTGTCCTATCTGGAGTCATGGCTCGCTTGGTTTTGAACAGAGCTGCCTTGCTTTACCTGATACAAAGCATCGATGCCAGCCTGCCCTCAACCCTCATGGCTCACGTTCAGCCTAGAGTTGTCACCGTCATTGTGATGGAATGCTTTCCCTAGCAGGTATCTCTGTAATGAGGAATTCTTGGGACAAACCTTAGGAAGATAACATTTTCTTTCCTTTATTAGAGGGAAGAAAGGAGAATAAAAAAAAGCAGTATAAAACGAAACAATTGTAATGATATAATTATATAACAATGTAACAATAAAATTGCAACATTACTGCCCTTGCACTTTGTTAGCCCTCTTAAAAATAGAGTGCCTTAGACAGCACTTGATAACCGTGATGGCTACTCAGGGACTGATGGCTGGTCATTCCACAGGGCGGATACATTGGACAAATGAATGACCTACAAGCCAAGGAAGATAGACCTCAGTGGGGTCAGATGCCACAAGAGTTTATCACACGACTCAGGATAATAGGTAATTTACAATGTATAAATTGGTATGGTGGTTTGAGTGAGAATGGCCCCATTGATTCATTTATCTGCATGCTTAGTGCCCAGTTGACTGGGAAGAATCACACGGTGAGGCCATAGGTCCTTGTTGGAGGAGGTCTGTCTCTGGGAAAAGGCTTTGAACTTTCAAAAGCCTATGCCAGACTCTCTCTGTCTCTGTCTCTGTCTCTGTCTCTCTGTCTGTCTCTCTCTCTCTGCGTGTGTGTGTGTGTGTGTGTGTGTGTGTGTGTGTGTGTGTGAAGCTCTTAGCTACTGCTTCAACACCAAGCCTACCTGCATGCAGCCATGCTCCTTGGCATAGCAATGGACTGACCCCTGAAACTGCAAGCAAGCACTCAACTAAATGCTTTCTTGTATAAGACTTGCCTTGGTCACGGTGCCCCTTTAAGGCTAAGACACTTGGTTACTTCTGGGATTTTCCATTTACTAATTTCAGACCATAATTGACCATGCACAAGTAAACTCAGAAAGCAGACACAGACAAGAGGATGAACTGCATTAGAAAATGAAGGAAAGCGGTCGTGGGAGTTAAGGGACTTTTACCATTTCTGGGTGTGGTGTGGCTCTATACTCTCAAAGGGCCTGATTACCGAGACCCCCAAATTATTTACTTTTATTTTACAGAGGGGGGACTGCCATAGGCTTTTGAAACTGAGCTTGAATTTGCTATAGTTAAGAATGCCCTCCCCTACAGTCATTTCTTCCCCTACCCCCACCTCTCCCAGTGCTGAGATTACAGGTATGCAGCGTTATGCCCAGCTAATTCCGTGCTGAGGACAGAACCCATGGCTTTGCACATATTAGGAAAGCACTCTACCAATGGGGCTATATCCTCAACCCTAAATTATTTATGTGTGCATTTTATTTATTTTTATTGATACAGTACATATGTATTTATGAGATACAATGTGATATTTTTGACTTACACAGTAAGCAATGACCAACTCAGAATAGTTAAACTTTTATAATTTCTTGATAGCAGAAACATTAAAAATCCTCTATTGTAAGTATTATGATATAGTTAATATATGATTCTTCACTATGCATACTCTGCTGTCCCACACAGTGCCATTTTTAACATAACTGTAACATTGTACCCATTAATTAAACTTTCTCCTTCTCCCTCCCCACTGTCTTACCACCCCTCACAATTACCACCCCATTCTCCATTTCCGTGAGGTCAGCCCCGATGATCACCCATGTGAGTGAGAGAGAGGGATGTGTTTGTCATTCTGCACCAGACTCACTTCCAGAGGGCAGGGGACCTGGGTTTGTTCACCAGCACCCACGGCAGGTGGCTTACAGCTACTAGCAGCTCCAGTTCCAGAGGAACCAACACCTTCTTCTGGCCTCCAGGGGCACTGCATGCACATGGTGCACATATGAACAAGCAGGCACACGTACAGACATACAAAGGAGTAAATTAATCTCCTACGAGCCAAGGCCTGAAGGTGTCTTTAACTGGAATACATACCCACAGCTTTCACTTAAACCCACTAGACACAGCCTTGCCTCGTGTCTAGTGACCTGTTCAAGGAGTGTTGTGTTGTTTCCAATACAAAACAAAGTTTTCAGATCTATTCGACTATATATTGAATTCTCTGGCTTTCTGTGTACAGCTATTGCTCTCCTGGTATTGTAAGCACACCATTGTGCTTGTCATTGTGAAGCATAATTTTGAAAGCATTATGGGAACAATTTATTAGGAAATTGAAAGGTGGTAAATTTCCAAAAAATGTAGGCGTGCACATGTGCATTCTCTCTCTCTCTCTCTCTCTCTCACACACACACACACACACACACACACAAAGCAGGGAACAGAAAGATAATCTCCTCAAGACAATAGCACTTAGGCTTTAAATAGCAGCACGCTGCCTTCTAATTTCAGTGTGATGTGTGCAGAATTCCTTCTCTTCCAGTGCCAAATCCTGAATGAAACACGGAATAAAAATCACGGCCTGAAACATGGTGATAGCATTCAATGCCCTGGCCACACGCTAGAAAGGCTTTCAGCTTTAAACCCAAAACTGCCACACTGCTGCTCTGCTCATGAAATTATTTATTCATGCCTTGGTTTATAAAGTCCTTTTTATAAGCTTTCTATCGGCTAATAACGGGCTGGAGCACTAATGTTCTCAGCCTGACAGATCCCACATTTACGAGCCTGAAGTCCGATCTTGGCAGAGTGGCTGCCTGGGGGGAGTGAGTCGAGCCAGCAGCTCTTGGTGCAGGGAGGAGGCTGTGGGGGGTCTGAGGTTGGAATGCTGCTGTGACCAGAGGGATAGCATGGGGGCTTGTAGGGAGGCTGGTGAGACTGTGGAGTGAGGAAGGGAGAGGGGGAGCCAGCACAGAGAGAATAAATCTGTCCACCACATACCAGCCATCATTCGTTAGCAGTACACACGACAGCAGGGCTGGTGTCCCTTGTGACAATGAAGAACTGAGAGGGGAGAGGGTGGGGGCTAACTGAACAAATTAGAAATAGAAGCAGATCAACACTGTACGTTATATACTTAGACCAAAGTAATTTGGGGGACTTTAATATGTATTTATTCACACGTAATTTATCTCCTAGCAAGGATAAAGCTAGGATGAGGAGAGTGGGTTATTACACCCATTCTAAGTCAATCACCAAAGCAGGACTGCCAGCTCCTAACCCCTGAATAGACCAACCCTTCCCTAGCTGTCTGACTTGACTAGTTCCTACTGTGAATGCTCAACACAGCACTGAACAGTCATGCATTTCTATAGCTTGCTGCTGGGGAGGCTGAGGCAGGCCTTCAGTTCAAGGCCAACCCCACAGTGAGACTTCATCACAAAAAAATGAATTCTCATAGTGCCAAACAACCTCTCTCTCCTCCCACTCACCAGTTATAGATTGGAATGGTGTGTGCATTATGTGGGGGTATATGTGGTGTATGTGTATGGCGAGTGTGGGAGTAAATGGTAAACGGTAGAGGTGGTGTGCAGGAGAATGCAGTAGGAGTATGGTATGATGTATGCGTGTATACATGTGTGTACATGTGTGCATGTGTGTACATGTGTATGCATGTTTGTGCATGTGTGTATGCATGGCGTGTGTGTGATGATGGTGCAGTGGTGGTGTATGTGATATATGTGGTGTGCATGTCATGTGTGTCAGTATGTGTATGTGAAGAGATGTATGGGTATAGTGTGGATGTGGTATATGTGTATAAGGGAGTGTGGGTTATATGTCGTATGTGTGTATAAAGATGTGCGTGTGGTGAGGGCATGTGGTGTGAGATGTACATGGTATATAGAGGGGTTTAAGGTATGTATTTGACAATATATGGTGTACAGATGTGTGTGTGTGTGTGTGTGTGTGTCTGAAGTATGTGGTATGTATGCTAAGGTGTATATCTAGGGTGTGTATGTGCATGTGCTCTGTGTGTGGATGTGAATAGTATATATGGGTGTATGTATATTATATATATGTATATGCATTCCATAGAGATTAAAGGTTTATTTATTTGTTTTTATCCCCTTTAATTAGTGTGTACAAAAAGCCTGATGCTGGAAAAACACTATGAATGCCATGAGAATATCTTCTTAACATTTAATATTAAAATCAACACTCCATATTGCTTATACAACAGTAAAGGAGGCAGCATTATGATAAAATATTGACAGTTGCGGGTTCCATTTGCTTTTAGTAATATTAAAATAATTTTAAAGTCTTACTGATAAAATTCCCTTACCATATGATAGGATGAGCATAAGTGTCCTACGACATTACTCAGCATAGCAGTTCCTCACCAGCGTGATACCAGCCTTAAACAGCCTGATCTTTGCTGCTGAGGAAAATGTTTATCTTGTTCTTAATGTTTCTGTGCAGTTAGATCAGTTCTCTGCCGTCTAATGGTCGCCCCTTGGCTGTGGTCCACTGGTCTTCTCTTATTCCAGATCAGTCCCGCCTTGAGCATCTATACTTGCTGCCCTCATCTTTCCTGTCTTTGGCGACCACTCTAATGATAGCTGCTCCCTCCAGGACAGTCCTTGCTTTCTTTGCTTTGGGAACATAGCCTCATCTAAGGTTGTCTAATTTCTAGGCTCATTAGCTTGTAGGCCTGTCTGTTTAGGGCTCCCTACCAAAACGCAGAGCCTTTTTGAGCAGGGGACTCTGTGGTGGTTTGAATATGCTTGGACAATGGAAAGTGGAGCTATTAGCAGGTGTGGCCTTGTTGGAGGAAGTGTGTCACTGTGTAGGTGGACTTTGAGGACTCCTAGTGCTCCAGCCCCACCCAGGATGGAAGGGACCCTCCCTCCTCCTGGCTGACCACAGAAGGAAGTCTCTTCCCTGCTGCCTTTGGACCAAGATGTAGAACTCCTCCAGCACCTCCAGCACCATGCCTGCCTAGACACTGCCGTGCTTCATGCCATCATTATAATGGACTGAACCTCTGAAACTGTAAGCCAGCCCCAATGAAATGTCGCCCTTTATAAGAGTTGCCTTGGTCATGGTGTTTCTTCACAGCAATAAAACCCCAATTAAGACAGATTCTTCAGTCTTTTCATATGCGTGGTCCCAGTGCCTAGCTCAATGCCTCAACAGCAGCAGAAACTCATCAAATATTTACTGAATCAAAAAGTCAGTCAATCAATGAGTAAGAGAGAAACAGAAAAAAGGGAGTGAATGAAAAACTAGGGCTTATGGAGACTAAGAAGCTTCACAAAATCACTCTAACAATCATGAGAGAGAAAGAGAGAAGAGAAAGCAGGGGAGGCAGAAAGACAGACAGACAGACAGGAAGCAAGCAGGATCCAATATTAAACTACACTGTTGTATTTTGTTTGCTGCACAGCCTCTATAACATATAGCATCTCACAGACCTTGTAAGACCCTTCCTTTTCTCTGGAATAATGACTTATAAATATTGTGGCATACAAAAATAGCTGAAACAGTATGGCATGTGCTGGATGAAATTTAAGAGGTCTAACAAAGGAATGGAAGGAAAGGGCGTGGTGCGAGATGACGCTCCTGTAAATAAACAGAGGTAAAGACTGTTCCCCCACCCCCACCCCCTGGTTCCCCCCTCCCCCCTCCCCGAGTCGCTGCCGATGCCTACTTATACCCAGCTACCCAGCACTGGTATAAATAAAAGAGAAAATGGATCCTCAGTGTGTTATGGTTAAAATATTTGTATACTACTATTATCATCACATTAAAAGCAACATAATAATTTCAGTGCCACCAAGGCAAACTGAAAATGACTTACTCATCATCGGATGAGTGGTAGAAGCAAAAATTCGCAACAGGAATAAAAATATTATCAAATAGCAAAGCAAGCCTGAAAAAAAATTGTAAAGGGAGTTTAATTGTTCCTTCATGAAGAGTCTTTACAATAGATAATTAAGGCTGTGAAATCTTCACTCTATTTCATTCAGCCTTGGGTCACCTTTGCAACCTATAATGGATATTTTGTGGGTGGCATGATTTAGCTCAATAAGGCTTCCATCCTCCACTAGGGTGTTGGGACACCAGCTGAGCAGGGTATTTCAGTGCTATGGAATTAGGCTACCTCCCTGGGAGAGGGCTGGGCTGACAGCTAAGAAGCCAGGCATGAGTTTCCAGTCCCTGCCCACCATTTACTAACTGGGCTAGATGGCAGATAGTAGCTAACTCTCTAAGCTATGGTTTTTCATCTGTGTGGAAATGACACTAATAGAATGTCCCCCAAGGAGTTGCAAAGATTTGGGAAGAAAACACGTGCTCGAAGATCTCGTTTCAGTGCCCAGCCGGAAAAAACCTTCAATAAGCAGTCATGGATGCTGACTGTAAGATGCAAAGGCAGAGCAATGGAGCAGAAAGACTTGGACGTGGACAGACCTGGGATAGCACGCACAAGGCCCCGTCTCATTACTTGTTGTTTATGGACTATGAGAATGCAAAGCTGTCATCCAGGAAGGAGTCCTGTAAACACAGTTTCTTCACAGGCTAGAGAGAGAGTTGGAAGACTAAAACCAGGATGGAACTCGTGAGAGGAATGTAGACTGTTCTTTGCTTCCAGGAAAACTACTGTAATGTATTTTGTCATAAGGAATCTTTAACTACATAGCAAACGTATTTAAATTCTAAACGGAAAAAAAAAAAGTTTCCCAGTGACAAACACAGACCAGAAGGCAAGCAGAAATAAAGATGTTTTCATGCATGTAACTGTGTGACATGAGAGTCACATGTAATTGTATGTGTTGCTGACATACCATGACATGGTCCATGATCTCAATAAACATGGCAGAAATGCTCATCAGAGTTGCAAAGGGGGTGGTAACTTATCTCAGTGGTTAGAGCACTTGCCTAGCAAATACTCTCTTTGGCCCTGCACTTGAGGGTCAAGGAAAACAAACATCACCCCCCCAAAAAAATTACAAATGACTTGAGATTTTGAGGTTTTTTTTTTTTTTTAACCTTACTTGAAAGTTAATCAGTAAGCCTTTACTAGATGCTGGAGAAGGAAACCTGACACCTGAGTCAGAGATCGGAGAAACTTTATTGATCACAGCAAGAGCAGTGGGCAGAATACTGGTAAGGTGGTCAGCAGTTAGTTCCTCGAGCCCCAATTCTAAGGGCATTTCAAGAGGATAAGATCTTTAGCCTGTTCTTAGAAGTTGCATCCCAGGACTAAGTCTGTTCTGGGCAAAGCAGTTTCTGCAGGTAGTGCCCTGTCCAGCCCAGCCTGTTCCCCAGAGATAGGCCCTATCTTTGTTACTATAAACAGTATGCATGCCTGTGTTAGCTCATGAGGGAGATGATATCTGCTAGACCGATCGCTGTGCAAACATCCTCAGAAACATCATCTAGAACAAAGTTCCCGGTGGTCTAAGTAAATGATCACCTCCGGAGGCAGAGCCAACAATCTACTGAAAGTCATCTTTCTTGAGACAGAAAATAGCCCTCCCGATCTGCCAGATGGCGTGGGACCTGAAGGCTTACACGGCTCAGCTGCATCAGCCGAGGTCTTCAAAAAGGGTGAATGATGATAACACGGACGAGGAGAAACGACTGGCAGTTTACCTTACGTCCACTAGATTGTCTACCAACATGCAGTGAAAATCAGAAGCCTGTTCGTGGCAGTTCCATCCTCGCTGTATTGGTCCATTCTAGAGAGCAGTGTTGTGGCTGGGACATCCCCACAGAGCCACCATATTAACCACATCTGCTTCCAGCCTTCTGGGAGGATAACAAATGTTATGCATCCCTTCCTTTGAAGGAACAACCCTGTATATTTAACATTCCTGGTTCCCTAGCACTTATCTCTGAGCACAAAGACATCCACATGTAGGAGGCTGGGCCCTCCCGTATCAATCACTAATTAAGAAACCACCCTAAAGGCTTACCTACAGCCTGGTCTTATGAAAGCATTTTCTTACTTGCAGTTCTCTCAGGTTCCCTCCTCCCAGACTACTTTAGCTTGTGTCAAGTTGACATAAAATCATTCAGTACCCTCACACTCCAGAAATTTGAACCAGCACCAGCTACTTAGTTGAACAGAGCAACTTTCTCATCTCCTGTGCATCATTACTCTGCAGAGAACTCCTTTGCAGACAGAAGTGTCTTATGGGATTTTAAGGTTGTGGCAATAGGAACCAGAAAAGAGGCCACATTCTAGACCTGCTTGCCATAGGCAACTTGGAAATCCAAGGGTCACAGGAAGTAACAGTGTATGGCGATTCTGTGACCTGAGACTTCTCTCTCTAACTCCTGACCTTTCCCTGGGTGTTTCCTTTCAACATTAGACACTTCAGTCCACCCTGTCAAGGCTATTCTTAAAGCAGGATCAAATATTTTAAATTTTTCCCACAGTCTCTCTTTAGAGAGCTTTTAGTGTGTGTGTGTGTGTGTGTGTGTGTGTGTGTGTGTGTGTGTGTGTGTGTGTGTTTAAACTGTCATAGCCTACTTACTTTTTTCCCAGACAGTCTTGCTTGCTAAATTGCCCAGACTGGCCTTGAATTGTTTTCTTCTTGCCTCAAATAGAATTCTGGATATGCACCACCATATCTATCTAAGAAGACTTAATTTTTAAGTCCTTTCTCTAATACGGAAATGGTACCATCTCCAATTTAAAAATGATCATAGAAGCCACTGCATGGTATCTGCAGGTCCCAGCACTATCCCAAATGAGCTGATTGCCTTCATATTAAAAATAACAAAATGCTAAGTGACTTATCCAAATTACTGTTGTCCAAAGTCATACAAAAGATCTGGGACAGAGCTAGGATTTGGTCCTAGGAAACCCAATGACCATCTGGGCTCTGGAGCACCAGACTGTGAAAGAGTAGGGGTGCCTCATAGGCAACTGGCCACACCCTGTATATTAAACTTAAGTAGCACTTACCGACAACATAATGGCCTTTTGATGTGTGTGGCAGGGAGAAGAAAACTGAATTATGTTAGGAAGGATGAAAAGTTAACTCCAAAATGCACCATCATCTGCTCTTTCAAACCTTTTATGCAAAGCTACAAGAAATCCTTTGTCTAGAGTGATTGACACCAAGAAGTCTTACAAAGAAATAGGTGATAAGAAAGGGTTGATTCTTGAATATTTGGATGTATATGCCCTAAAATCCAAACAAAGGACTTCTGCATCAAGTGAATGTAAGTAAGCCCAAGCATTGTAAAGAATCATCAGAAAGCCAGAGTGCATCTTGCACCTGCTACTTTGCCTTCTGAAGGGACAGCTGCAGGGTGTTAGTTATCTTTGTACCACTGTGATCAAACATCATGACTCAGGAAGCTTAGAGAAAGAGGGAGAGGTTCGAGTCCTACCATTGCAGAGGGATAGGGTCCATCCCCATCAAGTCAGGGAAGCATGGCAACCGCAGCCATGGCAACCAGAGCTGCTCAGAGCTCACATCTCAGACCACAAGCAAAAAGATGACTGAGGAGAGTAGTGGACTTTGAAACTACAGAGCCTGTCCTCAGGGACACATATCCTCCAGGCCACACCTCCTAAACCTCCCCAAACAGTGTTACCAACTAGGGACCAAGTATTTAAATGTCAGAGAGCATGGAGGACATCCCATCCAGACCACAACACCATCATTTCCATTCCCCAAACAGGATGCTATCTCTTAGAGAAGAACCACCCTGGGTTCAGCACGCCAACCTGCACCATGCTGCTGATGTCATGTCCCTTCAGATCCCTGTGACTGCTGATTTCTACTCCTTCTGCTTGTTTTGTTGGAGGAAGGCTTGAAAATCTCCTCCTGCCTCAGTTATACCTGTGCTCGTTAACATTCAGGGTTGAGAAGTCAGCCCAAGGCCAGACAGGGTGGATAATTCACATAATCCCAACACTCGGGTGGCAAAGGCAGACAGATCCAAGGAACTTCAGTGTCAGCCTGTCCTATGTGTTAACTTGCAGACCAACCAGAACTCTGTCCAGAGAAAAATAGAAGGAAGATGAAAAGGAAAAAAGGAAGGAAGGAAGGAAGGAAGGAAGGAAGGAAGGAAGGAAGGAAGGAAGGAACCTGATCAAGGATGTAACTTGTAACCCCCTCAAAGCATTTACCATGCACAAAAATGAAGCCTCTTGTTCCACTTACTTATGAACCATTCCACAGATGCAGAACTTCATGATCTCCCATGTTCCTGACAGTACCTATGTTATAGGCATGTCATGCACACACATACACAGACACACACACACAAGATCTCATGGGTTAAAGGAGCCTTACAGATAATCCAGTTAGCATTGTTCATTCTACAGGAAGAAAAGCAGAGGTTCTGAATTATGTCCTAACTAATCATTGTATTAGATTTCTGCCTGAGGCTCTTTATGCTACTACAATAAAATATCAGAGACTGGAAATCTATTTCTCCCAGTTCTGGAGGCTGGGAAATCCATGATCAAGTCACCCACCAGTAGTTCTGTGTCTAGTCACTGGCTGGTCTGCTTCCAAGAGCATGTGGAACACTTCTCCAACACTCCCTCCAGAATGAGCAAACAGTGGGTTCTTGTGAGAAATAAACAGAAGCCCAAAGGGTCTCACTAGTTACCTCTAACTCTTTCTAAAGCAAATTCCATCCATGAAGGTGGAGCCTATGGCCTAATCACTCCTGAAGATCCCACCTCTTAATTCTATCAGGAGCACTACAAGCTCCCATCAACATTGGAAGAGATATGGGCACTCAAACCAGAATGGACTCTGTCACAGGAAGAAGTTTGGCATCTTGGTCTAAGAAAAAGGAAGACCAACTGTTTACTAGAGGGATCTTCAGCAAAGCAATTTATTTTTCTTTAGGATTGCCTCAAGAACACTGAGGGAGAAATGGAACCAAATATTCAATTTGACCAAAATTCCAACCTCTGCCCATCTCCTACCACCCCCTTCACCTCTACTCCAGCTGCTCCTGTTCTATCAGCATACCTCCACATTCCTGATGACTTTGTTTTTAAATGAGGAAAGGATTTGCTAGCCTGACTTAGTTTACATGCCCATCCTTTGACCAAATCACCTATATCCCAGAGACACGGTCACAGGCTAATATGACTATGGCCACCGCAACAGTGTGACTGCAGAGGAAATGGACAGACACTGGCTGTGGTAGTTAATTTTTACTACTAACCTGACTGAATTTTAGGATGACATGAAGGCACATCACTGGGCATGTCTGGGAGGGTGTTCCTGAGATTTAACAGAGGAGAGAGGACCACAGAGTGGCCAAACAGGACAGAATCAGGAAGGGGACAGGAATGGATGATGGACAATGGAACTCATGCCATTCTGCCTCCTGACCGTGGGTCCACGTGACTTGCTGCGGAAAGCCCCTGCAGCCATCCCTTGCCCAGCATGAGGTACCTTGGTACTGTGAACCACAGGAAACCCATCCTTCCTCAAGTTCCCTTTACCAGGGTATTTTATCATAGCAACAGAAAAAAGTAGCTAATTCAGCATCCTGCCCTCTGATGTCTCACACACACACATACACACACTTTTGGGTCTTTGCATCTTCATAATGCTGAATCCCCCCTCCCTACCACACTTCCTCTTCTATTTGTATCAGCTTGCCTCGGTCTACCTCAGTCTATTTTTTAACGGTCCTGTTGACACAATCCCCCACCCCCACCCCTGCCCTACTGTGCTAGCTTCTGAACAACCACGTGGCTTCACTCACAATGTATGCTTACAGTTCATGTGCTCCCTGGCTCCCCACGCTGGGCACTCCCTTCCTCACTCTGCCCCTGCAAAGGTTGACGGTTGCTATGCTCCAGGCAGAAGGTACATAACTGCATAAATATTTATTCTGCCAAATATAATCCCGAAACACAAATGTGTGTGTTTTAAAGCCAACTTTAAAAAAAACTTTAAAATTAAGAAATACCATATGCGAGTAATTTCATAAATTTTGTAAGTCATTTGTTTCCAAAGTTTAGTGCCTTCTATAAAGAAATTCAAAATAATAAAAATTACAGTGTCACTATCTTCCCCCCTGAGAATTGTGGGCATTTTCATATAGTATTTCCAACTTTAGAAAAGTCCAAAAATGCTAATTCTCCAGAATTTTCCTTTTGAACAGGCTGCATTCCTTATAAATCACATCAACTACCATAGGGCTCTATTTTAATGAGCATTCAAGTAGAAGAGAATTATTAGATTTAAAGAAGCAGTGTAGAGTGACTGAAGAGATGGCTCTGTCGTTAAGAGCCGTGGCTGCTCTGTCACAGGACCCGGATTTGGTCCCCAGCACCCAAACAGTGGCTCACAGCTGTCTCTAACCCCAATTCCAGGAAATCCGATGCCCTCTTCTGGGACCAAGCACCCACCCAGGACACATACATATATGCAGGCAGAACTCATACATGCACAATTCTTTTTCTTTTTAAGTAGTAAGAGATAGATTAAAGATCCACATCCTCGCCTGACTTCCCGGACAATGTTTGGGCTCACAGTTTACTGTGAGCACAAAATATCTCCTTGTTCTCAATGGAACTGAGAACACATAAAACCTAAAGTTAATTAAAACTTGACTAACTGAAGGAGTTAAAGCACTATCCACGTCAACATATCATCCTTTACCTGGAACATTTATGGACCGCACAGCTTTTCTAAAGCAAACACACTTGTGAGGAAAATATAAATAATGGAACCCAACTATTGGTTCATACCAAAGAGGTGGGGGAAATGTTAGCTTCTTGGAAAATGTCAGCCTACAAAAATATTCCAATCAAGATATTCTTTCAGATATGTTAATCTCCAAAAACACAAGTTTTGCATAATTATTTGATGAGTGGGCAATCCACTTGTCTTAAACTAAAGTCTTTGGGGCTGTGTTTTGTTTTGTTTTGTTTTGTTTTGTTTTGTTTTGTTTTGTTTTGTTTGAGACAGGGTTTCTCTGTGTAGCCTTGGCTGTCCTGCCAAGAACTCACTCTGTAGACCAGGCTAGACCCAAACTTAAGAGATTCACCTACTTCAGCCTCTTGAGTGGACCTGCGCCACCACTGCTGGGCTCTAAACAAATGTCATAATTATCACTTAGCAATTTGGCTGGGAATAGAGAGCAAACAAGGAGCTAGCATCAAGTAGAGAACAGGCCCACAGTTCATGGCGGAACATGAGAGGAAAGGACTGGAAGGATCGAGGGCTGTGTGCAGTGTGGTACCACTATCCCAAGTAGAAAGAACCCTGAGGCTCTGAGGCTGTGGCTCTGGAGCGGATCGTCTGAGAGCTGAGAGCCCCCCTAAGAACTTAAACAACTTTGAAGTGGGCAGAGATCGGCTCACTTGAGAACCTTTCATAGTACCATTCTGTCATCCTGCTCTGAGTCCTGAAATTATACATTCTCAGACAGTGAGTATCTAAGATGTGGCCACAGCTATTTAGAAACACTTCAGAGCATGTGAGCACAATTTCATACTATATTATCAAGGATTCTTATGAAATTATATGATTCATCTCTCTGAACCCCAGGCAGTCCGTCCAAAATGAAGATAGTCCTCTGAAACTTATCAGTAAGCCCTGATTATTCGGGCTTTCAGATTGCTTTTAACAAAGGCTCCCAAAATTAAAAGTATCCCTTAAGACGACATTAATTGGCTGAAACAGACAGTTTGCAAATGGAATAGAGGTGTTGTGTCATTGAATGGCTGACTTCACTAAGCACCTTTTTTTTTTCCAGTGCTTTCTTCTCTATCTGGTGTTTTTCTGTCTTAGAGATACAATATCTCCAAATTCTTCTGGTTTTTCTCTTCAGTGACTCCACCGAAGCAGGAAGTCACAGAAGTTGATTCCCTGAAAAGAAACTTCCTCACTGACCAGCAGGCTGTCGACTATTGAAAAGCTGCTCAAGTTGGATGCGTCAGCTCCACTTCAACGTAACACTACTTGCATTCCTGCTTCAAGCTTGGACCAGGATGCTGGGATCCCATAGGAAATCCAGAAGCCATTCCTACGGAACACGGCTTTAGGCTCTTGGCAAAGGGTTTGATTGCAGAATACACACGGAACAAGGAAATGACCACCCAAGATGGATCACCTAATTCATGGGTAAGAGAAGGACGAATGTGTCTCGTGCATCCATTCAGGAATATTCTAAGGGGTCCTGGATACTCTTGAGGATCACCATCCTGAGCTAGCTGGGGACTGCTGCTCAGGAGGTACAAGCAGCAGGCATGTGCTAGGGGACCACTGGGCAGACTTACACCCCCTGTTGCCCCAGGCACTGAAATCCCCCAGTGGGAGAAGGGCTCCCTCTGTGTCTGGCACGTGAGTCTCCAGACAGCATGTCACTGAAGACCAATTTATCCCAGCAAGGTGGCCTGGTTTTCACTTAAGGCCTTCCCTTCCCTTGCTCTCTTCTGGAGCCTCCTTTCCTCTTTTTTCTTCTTCCCACTCCCTCTGACTTCCAGCTTTCTTCCCTCTCTCCTCCTCAGGATGTTTGTTTATGGGAGTTAATTCAATAATTCAAGTCTCCTAACAGTTCAGTCAGGGCCTCTCTTCCACTCTCACAGGTAAAACTTGGATATGAAAGTTCTTCCTCCCAAGGGACAGACCTCACCTTCCTTAGGGTTCTGGAAAATGATCATCCTCAGGTCTACCCCTTGTGCATAAGCTGAGGTCCCTGTTGAGACCCTTGTTCTCCTTGGTGGAGACTCAACCCTAACAAAGGCTCCTCCCTTCCCTTGGAACTGATCAGACATCGGCTTAAAAATAAAGTCATGTTGATCAGAACACATCGTAAAGAACAAAGAGAATTTGATTCAGGAGATGGAAGACCACCCAGGGCAGGCAAACAATGAAAGGCCACGAGAACAGAAAAGAGGAAAACACGGGAAGGAAGTCTAGAGCCATAGGTTCTGACTAGCACAGGGCGTCCAAGGAAGCACTGGCAAGAAGAGTCAAAGCAGCTTTTATACCTCACAAGGCCACATCAGTCACTCCTAGTGAGAACAGGACCCAGACTCCACTCCAGAGCCCTTGCACAAAAAAACATGAGAGGGCTTGCTTTTTACTGCAATCCAGGCAAGTCACAGGAGGGAGAAGGGTGAGGTATATTCATTACACTGCCCCACCCCCTCAGACGCAAAGCCCCAGCAGTTTGATTTCACTGATCATAACAGGCTGTTGTGTGGTGATGCGGATGGTTGTGGCCTGCCAGCATTTGGTCCTTTCTGTGGGTTTAATTATTCCCTGGTAATAACTTCTCCCTATTTCTATGAAGAACAGATGACCAACAATACCAGCTCAAGGCCCTGTGTGCCACGCAGGAGGCGGTTACGGCTTCTTCCAAACGCGGTTTATGAATGTCATGTCCATATTATTACATTCTCACTGCAAAGCTCTAATATCAATAATAACAGCCTTTCCATTACAAATATTTAAATAAATGCTTTCCATGTGAAGCAGGAGTCATTATTATCAATATTTGGGTGAACAGGAATCCTGGTGACAGCTCCAACAGCTGCGTTCAGCTTTGGCTCAAAAACAAAACACAGAAAGGCTCCCCAGTGAGAAACAAGGCAGGGTTTGATGAGTTCCACTCGGCTCTTCAGTTACAGATTATTAAAAGATGAATTATAAAATTGGCACAATAGCAGCCATACACATTCTTTCTAGACAGCATCATCTCCAAGGCTCCGATAGTCACTGAGGAATCTTCAAATCAAAGAACAACTCGGCTCTCTAACTCAAACAGACAGTGTTTGTAAAGCCACCACATACCATTAGCACGTGAGCTTTCCTGAGCAAGGGTGTCATTACTTACCACAGACATCCACGCACAGTCACTGTTGGCACCAAGACAATATAGATGACATAAAGGTCTGAGCATCACCCTGTTCTGATCCGTGAACTAGGACTTGAGATGAAGACAGGTAGGCAGTACGTTCAGAACATCTAACAAGTGGCTTTGGACTAAGGTGTTTTCCTAGCCAGACACAAGATTTGGTGGTGTATGATCATGAATTCTTGGTAAAATTCAATAATATATGCTGATTATATTAGGATGGAGACTATTTCCAGTACAAAACACCAAGCAGTTATTCATTTTCAGAGTGCCTACCTTAGTCAGTATTTATCAGAAACACACACACACACAGGGGTGTGTATTATATTTATTTTTGAGAAATTTGCTCATATAATTATGGGGCTAGCAAGTCAGAAACCACTGAAGCAAAGTGGGAGGCCAGGCAGTCACTGACAGTGGATGGTGTGGTCTTGACATTGAAGTCTACAGGCCAGGCTGGGGGATAGGAGCCTGGCTCAGGCCAGGCTTGTGTGTGGTATTCTTGGAGGAGAATGGATCCTTCAGAAGGCCTCAGCCTTTGCTCTAAGGCCTTTCATTGATTGGATGAGCCCACCCATGTTGTAGAAGATAATCTGCTTTACCCAAAGTCTATCGATGGCAAGCATCAGCTATTTCTAAAAATAGCAGCACAGAAAAAATCTAGACTGTTGATGGATTCATGAAGTATATATAGTACAGCCTAATCAAGTTGGCATGTAAAACTGACCGTTACTCTACCATTTCTGTAAATATATCGGCTGGAAATTGGATGTGTATATTATGAAGGTTGGCTTCATTGCACAGCTCAGCTGAGGAGAACTGAGGTCTCCTGACTCATTTGTTCACAAGCCATGGTGTCCTCCAGGGCATAAAGTTGTCAGATGTCCTTCAGAGTGGAAGGGGGTGGGTGCACAGGATTCCCATAAGACCCTGCCTCCCTTCGTCCTATATAATACTTTGCCTGATAGCCTCTTGTTCACCAAGCTACTTTTCCATCAGTGTAGTTCCCAGAAAACCACAGCCTCCACCACCCCCACCACCCCACCTCTTGTAATTAGAAGCATGGCCTCCCTCCCCCCATGGATATAGTGGCAGAGAGGACAGTAGGAACAGGGCTCTCTGCACCTCCTCACTCAGTTCCTCGGTCAGCATTGCAGAGCATGGATGTAACAGACTTTAACAGGCTTTGCTGAAGGTTTGGAGCTAGCTCCAGGATTGCCCCCACCACCACCCCCCCGCCCCCCACTCCTCCCCACCACCACCCCCCACCCCACATAGAAATAAGAGCACTGCTGAGCAGGCTGGCCGCTGTCACAACTTATGGGGATAACCCTTCTAAAGGACGGTCCCTAGGACACAGCTCAGTGGCAAATCCTGATCCCTTGCCTTCAAATCTATCCTTTTCATACTCCTCACACAGGATATTAACTACGTTCGTGTAGCGCTTTGACCAAACTATCCCAGAGAACAGTTGAAAGGTGGAAGGCCTAATTACAGTCTCACAGGGTTCAGGTGACAGTTTCTTGGTTTCCTGTGCTTGGGCAGAGCATGGCAGGAAGGAGGACTGTCCACTTCATAGTGGACAGAGAGCAAAGAAGGGACTAGGAATCATCTATCGCTCACCCCCTCCAGCCAGATCCCACCTCCCGACCTCCCAAAATAGCGCCAGCAGGAGGGGACCCAGCTTTAAAACATGAGCCCCTGGGAGACCTTTCATATTCAAACCCTGACAGAGAAAAGCCCTTCTGGCCTTCCCCACAGTGAATTGCCATTCCTCTAGGACTTAGCCCTTCCAGGGAGAAATGTGGTCTTCCATGGCCTTCAGCAACACTCCGTTGGTTCAGCGTTCCAGGGCAGTGTTGCTCAGTAGCCCGGGCTAGGCTTCCCTAGTTCAAGTATACCTCCCACAGTGGGATCTGACAACAGTCTGCCTTCCCAGCTCCTCCTCTAACTAACCCCTGAGAAGACATGCATACATGGCACAGACATACTTTATCCCAAGAACAAAAATAGTTCTGAAAGCAGGATGGTCCAAATCTACATTAAGAAACAAAAATATTTTCTTCAAACAGATATCAATCTGCCAAGATTTCCTCTGCCCACAATAGTGAGAGTACTTTATATTACAGAGTCTAGAGACTTCAGTTCCCTTTTCCATAGTCTCTCCATTCCTGATTGCCCCTGGGAACGACAGAGGCTGCCTCATCTCACAAGAGCAGAGGCCTTTTAACACACAGGCCTTTTAACAGCAAGGCCTCTTTCTCTGAGTCATTGTCTAAGAGTCTTCCCCAGTTGTGATCATGGTACATGAAAAATTCATGGCATGAAAAGTCACACACTACAATAGGATAAATGGGGGATTATAAAAGAGGCTGCTACAGGCTCTGCCATCCCAGGAAGTAGTTGCTATAATATCTCAGCAGGTGTGTTGCCTACAGGCTGTACCCCAGGAATCGCAGCAAACCTAGCAGGAAGCTCTCTTTCCATGATGCAAAGGACCAGCCCAATACCCATTACCCATCCCCATGTGTGTGTTGCATGAGTGCATATGTGTGCATGCACATGTGTGTATGTGTATATGCATGTATATATGTGTGTATGTATGTATGTATGTGCGTATGTGTGTATGCACACATGTGCATGCCTGTGTGTATATGTGTGTATGTGCATGTGTATATATGCATGCATGAGTATGTGTGTGTTCATCTTTAGAATGATGAAACTATGCTCTCCCAATATCTCTGGCAAAGAGAAAGAGAATAAAAATCAAGAAAGATTTTTGTCACCATCATTAGCAATGTCCAAAAATCTGGGCTGGAAAGCTGGTTTATTAGACACGTATTCTTCATAAACCAAAGATATTTGTCCTCTGACCTCTTTCCAAATAGAGGAGTTATAGACCAAAGTAGCTGCCTGGGGAGCTTGACTACCCTTTTGGTAGAAAGAGTGGAGAGCCATCTCTAGTCTACTGCTCTGAACACTTCCGAAGGCTGAAGCAACCTTGGGCCCTGTTAGCGCTCGGATGGAAATGGGGGCAATTTATGATAAATCTACTAATATGGTCCCTTTTGTTTCACCTGCAAAGATGAAGAACAACAACAACAAAAAAGCAGTATATTAGTCACAAAGTTCTTGATAAACATGAAAAATCCTGTTACCTAAGCACATTTCCCCCAAATCTTAGCTTGTGGTTAGCAATGAAGAGACTAGCATCTTTATTGTTTCCTATTGAATCCTGGTGCCCAGCAAAATGTCTGGCACACAATAAATGCTCAATAAATATTTATTGAAACAATGTGTTCTGCAGACTGAAAGGCTGGATAACTTTGACTGTATTCATCCCAAATTTAGGGAAATGAAATGCATCCTACTTGTCAATTACGGTTTAAGGCGATTAGCTAGCAGGAGACAGATTTCCTGAAATAAGATTCCAGGCAGCGATCAATCCATCTGTCAGCTAGTGATACAGATATTAAGAAATAAAAAGTATCTGACAAGATCGCTAAGTCCTACCTCCCGCCTGTGTGGAGAAGCAGCTGAAGTGTCATTATCTGCTTACACCACAGGACAAGAGTCCTTCAGCCCTTCAGTTCTCCCCTTCCAGAGTCTGTTGAGAAAAGAGATACCCCCACCATAAAGCAAACAGACCCTCGTGCTGTTTATACTGGAAGATACCCTGCTGGTCAAATTCCTCTCCCAGCATTCAAAATGTCTTAAGACTTATTCACTATTCTCTGGATACGAGTCAATAGTTCACAGGACACAAGTAGATGAGTTAGAATAAATCCACCACTGTTAAAAGCTTGGTCTTTTAAGTAACTGGTCCCTCTTCATTCTTAATAATTAGAGTAGAATTGAGCTGAGGCTTATATGTTTAAAATCTATGACAAAAGAAATCATTTGAGCAAATACGTAGAGTAAATAAGTACAAGTGTTCTATTAAGATTGTAATAAGCCACATTAATCCCATTGGTGAGAACTAAACATGCAAATACCTTTATAGTGATTATTTGTGAATAAAGCAGTTAGGCTCCTAAAGAATGCAAGTTATTCCTATCAAAGCGTGCCGAAGCGGATTCTCTGTCCATGCTTTGGCGTGTTCTTTCAATGTTGCTTCCTTCCTTTAATGATGCACAAAGGATGCTAGTGCCAAATTGTTTTTTAAAATATTCTCTGACATTTTGTTTTAGCTGCAGTTTCACTGAAGCCAAGTGAATACATTGCTTTTCTGAGGAAATACTGAATTAAAAGTGCTTGTGGGGCTGGAGAGATGGCTCAGTGGTTAAGAGCACTGACTACTCATCCAGAGGTCCTGAGTTCAAATCCCAGCAACCACATGGTAGCTCACAACCATCTGTAACGGGCATCTGATGCCTTCTTCTGGTGTGTCTGAAGACAGTGACAGTGTACCCACATACATTAAATAAATAAATCTTTTTAAAAAAAAAGTGCTTGTGAACACAGATAATCTTTCAACACGTAAAAAACATGATCTTTAGAAAGATGAAACTCCCCTTAACCGAAACATATGACCCTTTAACAGTGTTTGTTTGGGGGCTTTTTCTCCTTGGTGAGGACCGTGTGGGAAGCCTGTGACTGAGCGACACAGAGCACAGAGTGCAAAGTGGAGAAGGCATCGCTGTCTCTCAGCATCAGCATCCTGACGTTCCTCGGGTTGACGGGCTGTTCACTTTGTACACTCTAAATCACAAAATCATAGCAAAAGAAGCAGACTGCCTCTGTCCAAAGGGGCAGCTGGATTTCTACACTCCCACCTGTGCTAGCTAACCTTTAGAGAACACTAACTGTCCCCAGCTCGGTGGGACTTGAGAATTTTCTACTTTACAGTGGTAGGAAAGTGACATGCATTCAGTATTTTGCATTCAAAACTTTGCGTGCTTAATATGTTATCAGGCCTAGTGGCTCACACCTATAATTACAGTATTTGAGGGGCTGATGCAGGAAGATGGCAAACTCCAGGTCAGCATACGCTACTCAGCAAAAGTCTCTCTCAAAAGAAAGAAGAGGAGGAGGGGGCAAAGGGGAAGGAGGGGGGAGAGGACACAGAAGTTTGCATGCTGAGTTCTGTGTATTTATTTTGCCTATTTGTCCCCAACCTCAGATTGACTAGAGGTGCCCTCAAGGGAGATAACTCAAGGGAAATCAACTCAGAGATCTAAACAGGACCATGTTTTTATGTTTTGTTTTATTTAAATCAAGAAATGGTTCTTTAATGGTCTCACATAGAAGCAAACAAAGGAACATTAAGTTGAACAAAAAATGAGCTTACTTGGCAAGAGACAGACTAAACCCACCTTGGATGCAAGATTAACAGTATTCGTCCAGGAAGCTCAATAGCAAAGAGTGGAATCAAAAGCAAAATCGTATTGAGCCTTCACACGTGTTTCCAACAGATGCCAGGCAGCCGCCTCTACTCAGCTGACCCTTCCTTACACATTCTCTGTGGAGTCTGTTTTACTTCGCTGGTACAGCTCTCCTGGGCTTATGACCAAGAGAGTCCTAAGCATCTCGTTCTAGAAATTCCTCATTGCTGCAGGGGCAAGGCTGGCCGTAGGGTCAGATCACAGAGCCCACAGAACATTAGCATGAACCTTACATGGGAAGAGCTCAGACTTCTTCTTTTTTCTTTCTTTCTTTTTTTATTTTATTTTATTTTTATTTTTTATTTTTTTGGTTTTTCAAGACAAGGTTTCTCTGTGTATCCCTGGCTGTCCTGGAACTCACTTTATAGATCAGGCTGGCCTCAAACTAAAAAATCTGCCTGTCTCTGCTTCCCAAGTGCTGGGATTAAAGGCGTGCGCCACCACTGCCCATCCAGAGCTCTGACTTCTTCTCTCAGGTAACTCCATAGAACAGCATCTCTTGGTTACTTCTTAAAACTTTAGAAGGGAAATTTGGCACTGAGAAATATCAAGCAATCTGTACACTTCCTGCATTCGTATCAGTAAAAGTGGCTGAGTCAAAACTTCACTGAAGGACTGACAAATAAGAAAGCCTCAGTAGAGTAAGGAGAGGATTAAAGTCAGTTTGCTCCAGGAGTTCAACCTTCAGGGTGATTTTGAGACCACAGAACAAGGCAAGCACAGGGCAGGGAACACTGCTGTAATGATAGTCTAGCGGTCAAATTTCTTCTGGAGTCATTTCTAGGAATGAAAACAGATCTTCTGCATTTGCCTAAGAGAAAAAGAAAAACTAGTGGAAGATTTGTGAGTTTAATAAAGAGGTGACTCAGAATAAAGATTTTTCCAATGGTGACCTAAGTTAAGTCCAAATGAACACAGGCACACTAGAGAATAAGAGATGAGCTGTCCCGTAGGCCTGCTTAGAGATGTTTTAGCTATTGCATCAGGACTGATGGGTTGCAGCGCCTACTGGTTAATCTCGGGCTTTTTGTTTTGTTTTTAAGGATTGGGCTTCTGACAGGTTTTCAATGAGGCATGATAGAACTGTAGCTTGGGATGTTAAGACCTAAGAATGAGATGAGTTTCCAGTGGAAACCTCTGACCTTATTTTCTTTGAATTTTAAAATATGTTTATCATTTGAAGTGAAGGCATTCACCCTCATTACTTTTATGATACGGCTTCAGTTGGTAAATATCGAAACTCTCCCCCAAAAAATTAGGTCCATTTGTGTCCCTTAAAGAGAGCACAACCCAACCCTTCCACTGAGGCATGGAGATCAACATAGCCAGGCTCAGTCCCCAGACCGCTTCTCCTCAAGGAATACTACTAGAGGTGATCAAATAACTTAGCACAAGTTGTAACAGTTCACAAAATCACCAATTCCAATGATAGACCTCTACCCTACAACTGGAATGCTCACAAATATGTGAGGGCGGTTTTGTTTTGTTTTTTCATTCATCATTTCTTTTTTATAATTTTATCTAATCTTTTTTTTTTTTTTTTTGGTTTTTTGAGTCAGGGTTTCTCTGTGTAGTCCTGGCTGTCCTGGAACTCACTCTGTAGACCAGGCTGGCCTTGAACTCAGAAATCTGCCTGCCTCTCCCTCCCAAGTGCTGGGATTACAGGCATGTGCCACCATGCCCGGCCTAATCTTTTTTTTATGATCCAGATTTTATCCCCCTCCCAGTCCATTTTCCGACTGTTCTACATCCCATACCACATCTGCAGGAGGATGTCCCCACCCCCTACCCCTACCTCACCAGACCTTCCTACTCCCTAGGGCCTCCAGTCTCTTGAGGGTTAGGTCATCTTCTCTGACTGAGCCCAGACCGGGCAGTCTTCTGCTGTATATGCGTTGGGGACCTCATAGCTGCTGGTGTATGCTGCCTGGTTGATTGTCCAGTGTGTGAGAGATTCCAGGGGTCTAGGTTAGTTGAGACTGCTGGTCCTCCTACAGGGTTGCCCTCTTCCTCAGCTTTTTCCAGCTTTTCCCTAATTCAACCACAGGGGTCAGCAGCTTCTGTCCATTGGTTGGGTGTAAATATCTGCATCTGACTCTTTCAGCTGCTTGTTGGGTCTTTCTGAGGGCGGTCACAATAGGTCCTTTTTTGTGAGCATTCCATAGCCTCAGTAATGGTGTCAGGCCTTGGGGTCTCCCCTTGATCTGGATACCAATTTGGACCTGTCACCAGACCTCCTTTTGTGACAACAGTTTTAATGACCTCTCACTTAGTAAAACTTTTGAAAACTTGCTTCTTTCACGAAAAATACAAACAACAAATACCCTTTAGATTTTGACACCAAATGGTTGATCTACTATCATTTATGAAAGGCACAGTCAGGATCGTTTAAAGGCAAATTCCCATAGGTCCCATGCATTGCTTGTCATAGGTGTATGGAAATTAATATAATAAACAGTTACCTTTTTTAATGAGCAGTATAAATAAAAAAAAAAGAATATGTGACAACAGTGATTAGTGAGCTAGTCATGGGCTAAAGACTAGAATTTTTTTAAAATTCACTTTAAATCCCGATTGCTGTGCCTTGTCTCAGTCCTCCCTCACACAGTCCCTCCCTCACCCCCTTCTCCTCTGAGAGGGTGGAGGCTCCCCTGGGTACCCCTCACTCTGGCACACTGAGTCTCTGCAGAGCTAGGCACATCCTCTCGCTAAGGCCAGACCAGGCAGCAAGTTAGGAGGAACATATTCAACAGACAAGTAACAGCATTAAGGATAACCCCAGCTCCAGTTGTTGGGGAAGACTGAGCTGTACATCAGCTACATATGAGCAGGGAGGCCTAGGTCAAGCCGGTGTATGCTCTTTGGTTGATGGTTCAGGCTTTGATTCTTTTGGTCTTCTTGTGGAGTACCTATCTCCTTCAGGGCCCTCAACTCTTTTTGTAGCTCTTCCATAAGAATCCCTGAGCTCCATCTAATCTTTGGCTGTGGATCTCTGTATCCGCTTCAGTTAGCCGATGGGTGAAGGCTGTCAGAGGGTAGTTATGTAGACTCTTGAAAACATAACAAAGCATCATTAATAGTGTCAGGGATTGGTGCTTGCTCCTGGGATAGGTCGCTAGTTGGACCAGTCATTTGGGGGGCCATTCCCTCAGTCTCTGCTCATTCCCCCATCCCTGCATTTCTTGTAGACAGGATAAATTTGGGGTCCAAAGTTTTGTGAGTGGGTTGGTGTGCCTATTGCTCCAGGCCAGAAACTGGAAACAACCTAGATGTCCCTCAGCTGAAGAATGGATAAAGAAAATGCGGTACATTTTCTTTACTACTCACAATGGAATACTACACAGCCATTAGAAACAAAGACATCATGATTTTTGCAGGCAAATGGATGGAGCTTGAGAATATCATCCTGAGTGAGGTAACCCAGATCCAAAAGCACATGCAAGGTATGTATGTGCTCACGTATAACTGAACATTAGCCATAAAGTACAGGATGCCCACAGTACACGCCACAGACCTGAAGAGTCTGAGCAAGAAGGAAGGTGCAAGCAAGGATGCTTGAATCTCACGTGAAAGGGGGAATAAAATAGTCACAAGGGGCAGACGGAGGGAGGGAACTGGGTGAGAGAGGGGAGTGAACAGGGGAATAGGGTTCAGATCAGGTGTGGGGAGGGCCAGGAGAGAGGGCCAGAGGGCCAGAGGGCCAGGGGGCCAGGAGAATGAAGGGAAATCTGCAGCTGCTGGTGGTGTGAGAGGTGGGGGGGAGGGGAGGGGGGAGTGTGGGGGAAATCTTGAGGAGGTGCCAGAGACCTGAGATGGAGGAGGCTCCCAGGAATCAATGGGGGTGACCTTAGCAGAGGGTCACAGCAGTGGGCATATGGAACCTGAAGAGGCCACCTCCTGGAGTCAGTCAAGACTAGAACTTTTAAGAAATTTAAATTCCTTATGTTGTTTGATATCAAGAATTAAGCTTTTATATTATTTATTTTTGAAAATCTAAAGTTAAACTATGAACTGTCATCAAAATTTTATCAAACACACACACACACACACACATCTTTAATCCTAGCATTCAGGAGGCAGAGGCTGGCAAATCACTGTGAGGCTCAGCCTGATTTTCATAGGACTTTCATCTCTGCCAAGGTTACAAAGTGAGACTATGTCTCAGAAAAGAGAAAGGAGGGAGGGAGGGAGAGAGGGAGGAAGGAAGGAAGGGAGGGAGAGAGGGAAGAAGGGAGGGAGGGAAGGGGGGAGGGAGGGAAGAAGAACATTTTATAGACCCAAGTATAGAGGAACACGGAGTCAGGAAGGCTATCTAGGAATTCACAGTGAGTTCTAGGCTAGCTAAGGCTACACAAGCATTCAGAGTCTATGGGTCTGTACCTATTAAAACCACCATGGGCTCCATTCAGATTATACTTAGGTTTTTTTCTTCAAAAAATGTTTGTGTTTTTAATTTTTTAAGCCAATCTTGTCTGTATTTTGATTAGAGAATGTGACCATTAACATTAAGTTATTATTGAAAATTTTAAGAGAGAGAGAGAGGGGGGGGAGGGAGGGAGAGAAGAAAGGAAGTATAGAAAGAGAGAAAGTTAATTCACTGCATTGTGGGTTTGTTCACATTGTGCAGTTGCCCATGGAGGGTGGAAGAGGGCACAGGACTCCTGGATCTGGAGTTACAGAAGGCTGTGAGCTATCAAATGTAGGTGCTGGGAGCCAAATTCATGTCTTTGGTACAGCAGAAAGCTCTCTAACATGAGTCACCACAACGGCCCCCACCATTGTCTTCTTACAAATTGATTATTGTAGTAATGGTCTCTAGGACACAACATCTGCACAAACTCTGTAAGGCAAAGAAGTAAGGCAGGTTACAACTTGAAATGAGCATTATCATGCCTCCAGCTCCACAGCTCTCCTGTCAATACACACTGCAGTTTCACTAGGCACGGAGAGATGCCTGTCTGCTGCAGTTCCACTGAAAGCTTTCGCAGAGAATAGCAAGTTCAGTCCTCATTATTCCCAGAGGTCCTAGCTTCTAATAGGAATTCAGATACTGACTCAGTAAATGAGAATTGCAGAATTCATTTCCTTTTTTTACCTACAGTAAACGTGACCACAATTAAAAACATACAAATGAATTAAACACACATTTTCTATCTAGAAACAAGGGGAATAAGAAAAATCCAAGGGGGGTTGGAGAGATGGCTCAGTGGTTAAGAGCACTGACTGCCCTGCCAGAGGTCCTGAGTTCAAATCCCAGCAACCACATGATGGCTCACAACCATCCGTAATGAGATCTGATGCCCTCTTCTGGTGTGTCTGAAGACAGCTACAGTGTATTCACATATAATAAATAAATAAATCTTTAAAAAAAAAAAGAAAAAAAAAGAAAAAAGAAAAATCCAAAAAAAAAGATCTTTAAACTAGCCCTTCATGATCAGGACATATTGATACAAATAACTTTAATAATCACCTTTCTTAATTCTCCCTCATACTTGAACATTCTAGATGCTAAGAAATAAATACAATATGTAAAATCAGTACCTTGAGGTTATAGGACTTCATTCTCTAGCACTCTGGTTTAAAAAGGCAGATTCTGTAGTCAGACAAATTTAAATGTGAAAAGGGCTTATATTAAAGTATAGTTTTACTTTATTAGAGTATAGTTTATAGTTTATAACACAATAGTTCAGGCTTGGTAAATTATATACAATAGAAGCTTATTTGGCTCATGATTTTGGAAGTCAAAGATCAAGAGGTTACATGAGGGCCGTCTCACTACAGTACAATGTGACAGAAAGGTAAGATTCATGTGGAAGCTGACTTTACAAGTTCACTTGAGATTACTAACCCATCTCCACACTAACATCAATAGGGTCATAAAAGCTCTGTCCTTATGATATAATTGCTCCTTAGTGATTCCTCCTCTTAACATCTCCATGACAATTGAATTTTGTGTTGACTAGTTTTATGTTAACTTGACACAAGTTGGAGTCATCTGAGAGGAGGAAACTTTCAAGAAAATGTCTCCATACAATGGATCTGTAGGAAAGCCATAGGACATTTTCTTAATTTGTGAATAATGGAGGATGGCCCAGCCTATGGGTGCTGCTCCTAGACTAGTCTTGTGTTCTATAAAAAAGCAGACTGAACAAGCCATGAGGAGCAAGCCAGTAAGAACCACTCCTCCATAGACTCTGCATCAGCTCCTGCCTCCAGGTTCCTGCCCTGTTTGAATTCCTGTCCTGGCTACCTTCAGTGATAGACTACAATATGGAAGTGTAAGACAGATAAACTCTTTTCTCCCCAGGTTGATTCAACCATTGTGGTGGTTTGAATACGCTTGGCCCAGGGAGTGGAACTATTAGATGTGGCATTGTTAGACTAGGTGTGGCCTTGTTGGAAAGAGTGTGTCACTATGGGTGTGGGCTTTATGACCCTCATACTAGGAAGCCAGTCTTTTATTTGCCTTCAGACCAAAATGCAGAATATTCTGCTCCTCCTGTGCCATGCCACACTTCCCACCATGCTGATAATGGACTGAACCTCAGAACCAGTAAGCCAGACCCAATTAAATGTTGTCCGTTATAAGAATTGCCTTGGCCTGGCGGTGGTGGCACACACCTGTAATCCAGCATTCTGGGAGGCAGAGGCAGGAGGATTTCTGAGTTCAAGGCCAGCCTGGTCTACAGAGTGGGCTCCAGGACAGCCAGGGCTATACAGAGAAACCCTGTCTTAAAAAAAAAAATCCAAAAAAAGAAAAAAAACAAAAAAGAAAGAAAGAAAAAGAAAGAATTGCCTTGGTCTTGGTTTTTCTTCACCATATTGGAAACCCTAACTAAGACAGGTCTTTATCACAGCAATAGAAATACTAAAATAAATTTCAACACTAATTTTGGATGGAGCTCTTAAAGCAAAACAGTGTAATTATAATTGTTCTATTAGGTAATCTAGGGAGTTAAAAAAGAATTTGGGGGTCTGACTCTGAACTGGGGAGATGTAAACCATAAGGAGCAGAAAGGAGAAATGAATGGAGTAACAGGGCGCTGATGACTGTGTTACAGCACCCCAAACACACATGGCCCGGGAAGAGAGCCAACACTTCACTCAACAGGCATGTTCTCATGACACAGGAACTTTATAAGAAGGGGTACAAGGTAGAAATTGACCTCCTGTTTGTCAAGGTCCACTCCAGGGAGGAACAAACACCCACTCAATTCCTTATTACATAATCAAGATTCGAAGGCATCCCTCAACTTCCGTGTCTCACATCAGTAAAGTTATGTTTCATCTAAACTGAAACAGAAATGGGAAATCCCATGAATGTGGGGCACCAACCAAGAAAGAAAGCAGAAAGCACAGTGATCCAAAAACCCATGTGAGTGTGTTACCCAGTGCAGTCCCTGCAAACTCATCCAGAGTTGAGCGAGCGCTTAGCATCCACTCTCTCCCTGAAGACCAGACATTTCAAAAGCCAGGGAGATTCCATTCAATACAGAAATATTCTCCCAAGACCCTGCCTTGCTTTACGTCTTCTGGGAGAATGGCTCTGGTCCAAGACATACATTCTCCTTTTACATTATCTTGAAGAGTTCTGGGCATCTGTCCAGGCTACTATTTTTCTGTCTCCCAAACCAAAATTGCTATTTCTGGGTATAGACAGGAACACTTTAGTGAATTGTTCAGCTCGGTTTGTTTTCAGAAGCCCTTATCTATCTTCCTGGTTGTACGTCTAATCAGGAAACTAGTGGTAAGATTGGGCATCATCGGCCTTTTGCACAGTCTCCCGATGGGCCATTACTAAGTATTTCAATCAGCTCTCGAGTCACGACAGATGAGCTAAGCTGCAAAAGCACTGGTGTGACCTAGCTTTTAAAACAAACAAATGCCACAGCGTTGCAATTACTTTCTCCCTCTGTTCTTCTATAATAAGGCTAAGTGTCTGAGAACTAGGGGCCTCACAATGTCCAGAAGCATCCATTTTTTCAACCAACATAAACTATATGGACCAAAGTTTTCCAGGATTTGGTCTAATATGATTATTATTGCATGTCAGTCATTTCCCAAGTGATGGTAACTGGCCACTTATGTGAAAGGCCCAGTGTTGACACCCATCTATCCCGATGGGATCTTCTAGCTCACATCCGTTCATAGAGGATGAGGCACAGACTAACAAGGGCATGAGGTTTGCCTGCCACTCCCACTGATCTACTGTCGTAATGGTAATTCTTTGAGCAATCATTAACCTTTGAAAGTTTTAAAGTTTTATTTTATATTATTTTTATTTATTTGTATTCTAGGGAAGCCTGTGTATGAAAGTATCCTTGGGGATCAGAAGAGGGAATGAGATCCCCTAGAGCTGGGGTTACAGACAGTTGTGATCTGCCTGACTTGGCTGCTGGGAACTGAACTCAGATCCTCTGAAAGATCAGCAAGTTCTCTTAACTGTCTTTCCAGCTACCCACCTTGGAAATTTTAAATTAAGAAACTACTTTCATGTATCAAACAGATGAAGAGACCCACAGCTAAATTGTAGGCAGAGCTTAGAGAATCCCATGGAAGCGGGGTAAGGAGTGTGTGTGTGTGTGGGGGGGCGGATTATAGGAGAAAGAAGAGCAAGGATATTACAAGAAGATGTAGAGTCAACTAACCTGGGCCCATGGAGGCTCACAGAGACTGAACCACCAACCAGGGAGCCTACATGGGTCTGACCTAGGCCTGCCACACATGTGTTACAGTTGTGTAGTTTGGTCTTCTTGTGGGACTCCTAACGATGAGCAGGAGTGGTCTGTCACTCCGTTGCTTTGGGACCCTTTCCTCCTACTGGGTTGCCTCATCTAGCCTTAATAGAAGACTCCCCTCTTCTATTAAGCACCCCGCCTGGTCTTACTGCAACTTGATATGCCATGGCTAGTTGATATCCAGGGGAGACCTGCCCTTTTCTGAAGAAACAGAGGAAGAATGAAGGAGTGGATGGAACAGGGGAAGGGGGAGGGGGTACTAGGAGGAGAGGAGGGAGGGAAAACTGCGGTTGGGATGTAAAAGTAAATAACATATATTCATGTTTCAAATCCTTTTGACAAGAAAGGTCCAGGAGCATCACGTGGACTGCTTTGGCTTTATCCTGTCTAAGGGGATTCCTTACAGAATCTCCTATGGCCTCGACTGGCCTCAAACCTGTGGTGATTCTGAACTTTTGGTCAACTTATTTTCACCTCAAGAGTTCCAGGATTACAGAATGCACTATTGCACCCAGTGTATGCTGGGATCAAAAGCTTTTCAAACGCTGGGCAAGTGTTCTCCCAACAGAGCTACATCCATCCCCAGCCCACACTTGGTGGGACAATGGCACTAAGTGCCTTAAGAAGATACCCTGCTCAGGGAGGAACCCCTCACGGAGTTTCCCAGTGAGGGTTTTGTTTTCTTTCCTTTCTTCTTGGCATCAGACTCTGCTTTTGATCCATTAGCTTTCACCTATGCACACTCACTGTGTTGAAAGCATCTTTCTGTGGACCATTTAGCTACCTCAAGTGGTTCATCAAAAGCACCTGGCCTCCGCCTACACCCTGGTTCTGTTTGCACTGCACCTTGAATTCTGCAGTCGCAAGGAGACAGACTTACTAAGTTTCCCTTGAAATGTCTATTTAGATGAGTGATTGACAACTAATGCTTCCCCATCCCACCCCCCCCTTTTCCCAGTAACTCCTCCTCCAATAAAAACTCTTTCTATGCAGTTCCACTGTACCTAATGTCTGATGATACAAATACAAGATGTGACCTACAGTGACAATTAACTAGAACCAAACTGTGGTCATAGGCAACATGATAGGTGTAGTTTTACAGCCAGAAAAAAACTTAAAGGAATTAGAAGCAGCCAAAAAACAAACAAACAAACAAACAAAAACCCCAGTATAGTCCTATTGGCTTTCAACTACTGAAATACCTGTATCCCTCTTCCTATGGTGCCACTATACAGAGCCCCTCACCCGGGCTCCACACTTTCCCCAACCCAGGTACCCTACCCTGCTTCCTGAATCTCTGAGACCTTCCCACAACCCAGTAACTACAGAAGTAAGCAGCATCCTGCTCCATCTTTCAAACTAGCATCCACCCTGGACTTCTTTGGCAGGTCCATACTGGTTTTAATGACATTTGATCAGTGCCACTAAGTACATGTATTTAGAAGCGACAGTCCAAAACCATGGAGGCCTGAGGAATATTGAGAATGCTCGGAATGGCTGCTCTCCAGCAGATCCTCTGTCCTTCTAAACATCTGTTTCCAGTTTTCCTTGTCACTTAGCCGAATACCATGGACTCTTTCTGGCTGCTATTTTGGATTAGTTCTCATTTCCACAGTGTCTATTGTGATTTCAATTAATCTTTCAGGCCAGCATGTGTAGCCATTCTTTGAATATAATTAAAGCAAAACAAAACCTTCTCTGATTTAATAGCCTGGAAAAAAAGGTCCATGAAATTTTCCAAAGCTTCCAATAGGAGTATGGAGTACAGGCAAAACAGAGCCAAGAAAAACTTGAAGGAGTGAGAATTGACCCAGAAAATAATTAAAAGCAATATGAAAGAAAGTCCTGAAGGTCTCTCTGAAACGTGGGCTTCGGCAAAAAGAAATGGACAAAGGCGAGATTAGCTCTCTCGGTAGTACAGATGCAGCAACTGTCTCAAATCTGAAACATCTCCAAGAATGTGGGTGGCTGAGCTACACAGCCCAACACATAGGGGGTGTTGCTAAAGAGAGCTGCCTTCTAGAGCAACAGAGACATTGCTGTGTCTCTAGTAACAGAAGCTACATCCATAAAGTCTCACGAACGTGACTGCCCGAGCATGAGCTAAACAAGGAAGACACCAAAGAACACATTCAACTGGATGGGAACAGCCCCAGGCGGCCTCAGCCCCACACAGAGAACCACAGGCTGGGGTAGGGGGAGGAGTGAAGTGAAGCTGGGGAGGAGGGAGAGGTGGCCTTCCCCAGGGAAGGGTGCGAACCAATTGGTCAGCCCTGAAAACATGCATGCAGGTAACATTATATGGACTCAACAGGTTTGGTAATATCCTGTAGGTAAAAATACACATAGCTTATTACCTGCTAGGGAATCCTCTGGGTATATGCCCAGGAGTGGTATAGCAGGATCCTCCGGAAGCGACGTGCCCAGTTTTCTGAGGAACCGCCAGACTGATTCCCAGAATGGTTGTACCAGTTTGCAACCCCACCAGCAGTGAAGGGGTGTTCCTCTTTCTTCACATCGTCGCCAACAACTGCTGTCTCCTGAATTTTTAATCTTAGTCATTCTGACTGGTATAAGGTGAAATCTCAGGGTTGTTTTGATTTGCATTTCCCTGATGACTAATGAAGTTGAGCATTTTTAAAGATGCTTCTCAGCCATCCGAAGTTCTTCAGGTAAAAATTCTTTGTTTAGCTCTGTACCCCATTTTTAATAGGGTTAATTGGTTTTCTGGGGTCTAACTACTTGAGTTCTTTGTATATATTGGATATTAGCCCTCTATCTGATATAGGGTTGGTGAAGATCTTTTCCCAATTTGTTGGTTGCTGATTTGTCCTTTTGATGGTGTCCTTTGCCTTACAGAAACTTTGTAATTTAATGAGGTCCCATTTGTCAATTCTTGATCTTAGAGCATACGTTATAGCAACCCTATTTATAATAGCCAGAAGCTGGAAAGAACCCAGGTATCCCTCAATGGAAGAATGGATACAAAAAATGTGGTATATATACACAATGGAGTACTATTCAGCCATTAGAAACAATGAATTCATGAAATTCTTAGACAAATGGATGGAGTTGGAGAACATCATACTAAGTGAGGTAACCCAGTCTCAAAAGATCAGTCATGGTATGCACTCACTAATAAGTAGATATTAGCCTAGAAAATTGGAATACTCAAAACATAATCCACAAATCAAATGAGGTACAAGAAGAACGGAGGAGTGGCCCCTGGTTCTGGAAAGACTCAATGTAGCAATATAAGGCAAAACCAGAACAGGGAAGTGGGAAGGGGTGGGTGGGAGAACAGGGGGAGGGAAGGGGGCTTATGTGACTTTTAGGAGTGGAGGTCCTGAAAGGGGAAAATCATTTGAAATGTAAATAAAAAATATATTTTATAAAAAATATATATAGCTATGAAATAGCAATTGATGAAGAAGAGACCATGAATCTGAAGAGGAGTGGATAGGGGTATAGGGGAGGGTTTGGAAGGAGGAAGGGGAAAGGACAAATGCTATAATTAAATTACAGTCTCAGACAGACAGACACACAGACAGACAGATAGATTTCTGGTCAGACACAAAACTTATATCATTGTTATTAAAGCAGTACTTCAGTAGGGTCTTGGTCTTTACCAAGCCTCTCTCTCTCTTTCAAGACAGACTCTCACTCTATAGTTAGATTGGCCTCAAACTCATGGTAAGCCTCCTGCCTCAGACTCCAAAGTGTTGGGATTCTGGGACTTTGGTTCTATGGATTAAACCCAGAGTTTCATGCATGCCAGACAAGTACTTTACCCACTGAGCTCCATCCCCAGCCCCAAAATAACTTAAAATTTTAATTTTTGAAGGTAGTTAAGGGGTGGAGGGGTGGCTTAATGGGTGATTACTGACTTTAGCATGTCCAAAGCCCTGGATTCGGTCCCTTGTATGGAAAAAGAAAAGAAAAGAAAATTTAAAAGATATACTAGCTACTTTTCCTGGTGTTGTGATAAAAATAGTTTGACAAGAAGGCGTTTTTAGGGGAAAGGGTTTCCTTGAGTCATTGCTCCAGGGTAAAGTCCAATGGGGCAGGAACCTCCTAGGGGCAGGAACCCGGGCAGCTGGGGATGCTATGCTCACAGTCAGGATGCAGAAAGAGTGAATCCTAGCGCTACCCCTCTTTCATTCGGTTCTAAACCCTGGCCTGTGGAATGGCTTCACTCACATTCAGTGTAAGTCCTCAGTCAACACAGCGTAGACGATCTCTCATAGGCCTGCACAGAAGCTAGCCTAGATGAACTAACCTAGATGAACTATCACAAGCCTGTCCAAACACTTGTCTCTTAGGTGGTCCTGGATCCTGTCATGATACTAACCTTCATGGAAGGCAGATTGAGTTAGAATATGTACTACAAATTAATGAGAGAGAAGTAGGTGGTGGAGGATGGCAACAGGAAGGAGGAGGGACCACCCCAGAGGTGGATGGTCTGGGACAGTCCCTCTGTGGCACTCACACTTGAGAGGTGAGTGTGAACCAGAGAAAGGACGAAGGCTCTCACAAAGAAAACTTGGAAACATAACCAAGTTCAACATACTTGTGCACCTGGAACCCAGTGGCAGGGAAGATGCTGGGAGATGCAGGCAGGAGCCGGCTCACACACAGCCAGAGAATGAATCTGGAATGAAATTAAGGATTATGCAAACACAAGCACTGGTTAATAGTTCAGATGGCGACCAAGTTACTACCAGGTAGGCAATGCATACACTGTGGATACACTGGATGAATGGAAAACTCCCAGCATGCACAAGGCAGAGTAAGGCAGCATAAGATTCCAAAAGACTATGCAGAAGTATAATTTAAACCCTGTGCTTTTTTTTTTCATTTCTGGAATTTTCCATTTTAATATTTCTAGGAGTACAGTTGACTATGAGGAACTAAAATCACAAAATATAAGCCTAGTTAAGGGGAGCACTACTGTCACCCTGAGTTCTTAAAACTTCCAGCACTCTCTTACCCGCCGAGCCCCATGAGCACCTCCACTTTCATTCCCACACATCTTTCCCATGCCTTTCCCATGCTAAAGCAAATCGCCTTCACTCTCTTACTGCATGCTCTCTCCACAGGTCCACACAGTGGCCTGCCTGCCAGCAATAGCAGTGTCAACCCAGCAGAAGTCACACTTACTATGCGTCAGAGAAAATCGCATCTGTCCAAAGTCAGTTCAGTGCTGGCTAAACTTGGAGACAGTCCCCTCTTACTAACTGCATCCCTACTAGGGCTTAGAAAAGACTTGGTTTCAAAAGCTCTGGTTCCCAGAACTCTAAAGGAAAGCTTGGAAGAAGCCAGACACAGCAGGAGATGTGGGCTCTGTAGGAGCAAACAAACAAACAAACAAAACCCATGGGTCCTTTTCACCATACCACAGTGGAGTGAGTAGTGGGCACCCCCAATGGAGAGAAACTGGCTGGGGACCAGTCACACTCTGATGATACGGGAGCAGCATCTTCCAATTTCCTAGATCTTTTGTCCAGAGAATTTGTCACAATAAATTGTGTATCACAAGTTTATAATACACAGAGATTCCCATGGATTGCCTGTCATGAAGTCACGCCGTGTTTTACATGTTCTCGCTCATGCAGAGCGTTGAGTACTAACGTAGACCTATATACCGTTTCAAGTTTTAATTTTTCCCCTACTTGGTAGTCTTAGAAAATATTTCACAAGAATTTTATTGGCTGTGGCTACTGTAATTTTAAAATGTGTCCATTTTGTTTTCCAACAAAATAAATTATCAACTAGCAATCATAGCCATAAAAACCAAACAATTTACAACTTCCGTTCTCCTGGTATATTCATCAAGCCTAATTTTTTTTTTTACTCACAAATGGCATGAAATATTCATTTTCTAAACTTTTTTTCTTTTTTATAAAATATGGAATTTCCATTTTCAGTCCCACGATTTAACTTCATTTAGTCATGGTACTTACATTTCACTAAATAAATCTAGAGCCTCAGTGGTCAAAGGTATGCCTAAATACACAGAACACGACATAAATATTTCCACAACCGTTTGATTTGCCTTATTCTCTCTTCCCTCGCCCTGTGCCCCCAACAATTCCTTCAAAAATCCCTGAATTTAATCCAGGAATACTGATTATTTCTAACATAGAGGCATGACTAAACAAAAGTAAACCAAAAGAAAAAAAAGCCACACAGAAAGTAACACTGAAGAAAGCAAGCAAATATTGGGAATGAGACGTTGCCTCTCGGGCACGTGGCGGTCAGAGGGCAGCCCCTGGGCTGTGGTGGTCAGAGAGCAACCCCTGGGTGTCAGTCCTCTCTCTATCCTGTGGGTTGACAGGCTTGGCAGCAAGCACCTTCACCTGCAAGGCCAAGTCACTGGCCCTGCTGTGTATTTTCGAAAGAATCTGCAAGTTGCTTTCCCAGAAGGTTTGCAACACCAGTATGGCATCATTAACACGCTATCTCCACATCCTTGCCTGCCTTTGAATTAGGGATCACTAATTCTAATTGTAGACATCCTCTTAGGTAGCTATTAATATCTCACTGAGACTTAATTTGCATTTTCCTGATAACCTGGCATACACTGCCTTACAGAGCAAGCGTGACTAAGCATCTTGAGGTGTGGAGATTTTCCAGCTGTGCTCGATATAATCAGAGGGGGTTTGAAGGATGAAGCAAGTGAGTCGGAGAAGACACGTATCAGGGGCTGGAGTGAAGCACTCTGCAGATGAGGGCAGGGCTGTGGGTCTGCACAGTGCTAACAACCATAGCAAGGAAACAGATCTTACCTAGGACACTGAAAGGAATGGGGGGCTCTGACGGTACATCGATTTAAAGATCTTAATAAACGTTCATATCTTCACATTCTCAAATCGATCTAAATGGGAAGAAGGAAGAAGAGAAGAAGGAGGTTGGAGGAAGAAGAGAAAGAGAGAGAGAGATGGGGAGAGACAAATACAGAGAAACAGAGACAGATAGAGAGACAGAGAGACAGAGACAGACAGAAACAGAGACAGAGAGAGACTCCTAGGTCTAACTTATCCTTCTAGAGGTCCCAATAATATCCCATGTGGATGTGTTGGGCATTAATCATTATTCTAAAACTATTTATGCTATAGCCGGTCCCCAGACCTTAGCACAACTGGGGCCATGACGGAAGCACCACGCAGGCCGTGCAACCCAGCATGCAGGCAGCAACCCCTGCCAACTGAGAACAGAGACCTAATCCATCACAGCCCAAGTTCCAGGAAAGTCCCTGGACGTACTAACGTTGTTTGTTAGAGTCTGTAGTTCAGCTCCTGGCTGACTTTTTTGCTAACTGAGGTGTGTCAATCCAGGATGTGTTTTTTGTGTTTAAAAGGCCATCCTAAGAAAAGCTGCAGGCTGTAGGGTCTGCAGGGTCCAAAACACCCAGTGTACTCACTGGCCAGGAAATAAAGACTTGCTATTGCCTTAAACCTGTATCCAAGTGGTCTTCTCTGGTGGGTATGAGATGATGATGTGCCTACTGTTTATGCAACAGGGACACCTCATTCCTAAAATAAAGAGAAACAATCTCATGGAGACAAAATTCAAGCCAAGCATTGTGGTTCACACCTTTAACCCCAGTATTAAGTCAAAAAGACTAAGAATTCAAGGTCAGTCTAAATTCTATAGTTAAGGGCGAGTAGAAACTATACAGCTAGATCTATCTTGTAACAAAAACAAAACAAAAAACAAAACAAAACAAAGCCCAGAGCTGGGAGGTGGTCTGTCTAAGTGTAGAGCCCGGGTTCTGTGCAGCTGTTCTTTGGCTGCTTCATTGGTTCTTATTTCTTTCACCATTCTCCACCCTTTTTCTGCTACCTTTTCAATCTCCTAATACTAAATAGGAGAGAAAAATGGATAGAAGGGAAAGGAAAGAAATCCCTGAATAAAGTGAGGGATAAGAAAGGGGGTGATGCTACGATTAGGCTACTTCCTGCTGACTAGTGGTGTTGAGCTCCTTGGAGTAAGTTAGATCTTCATCCTCAGGATATATAACTTCTTGTTGCTTTTTTTTCTTTGAGCGTGACTACTCAACAAACCAGGACCAACAACAGCCAACAATGCACCAACAACCAACCAAAAACTTACCCCCTCCACTCAAGGCCCTAGTATTTATATACTTCCAAAAAGTCCCCAGAATTCCAAACATCACACAGTCACAGAAACTGTCTGCCACTGGTAAGTCATGTCCCTCCTAGAGCATGAGGCCAACTATAGTCAGCTACTGTGAACAATCTGAAGCAGCCCCATATCCCACGCCTGGGATTAGAACAAAATCATATTCTAAAAATGTTTCTGTGCTTTTTTTTTTTAAAGAAGCCAAAATTCCAGAATTCTCACTATAGTTCAGACCCCCAGAACTCAAATAAAAGGTTGTCTAAAATCCCATCACTGCTATGTCATGATGGGAAACAGCAACAGGAAGATACCCAGAAGTTCATGAGCCTGGGTGTGCTGATGCCAACAAAAGATCCTGCCTCAAACAAGGTGGAAGGCAATGTCTTACACCTGAGGTTGCCCTCTGACCTCCACACGTAGGCTGCAGCACACATCTTGCAGAAGCACACACACATAGACACACATATATACATTCATACATACATGCATACTCATACAGACACACATACATACATACACATACATTAATTCACTCACAAGAGATTTTCAAAAACACAAGAACAAACTAAAGATGATAAAGTCTGGGGATTCAGTGAATAGGTTCCTGTAAAGCACTTGGCTCATGTGTGATACTAAAGGGAATGATGGACATCAGTGTTGCCCACAAACATAAATGTTATTAAGACAAACAGAGCAACTAGTAAGTGCCCATAACAGAAGTATGATGTGGTAAGATAAATCCAAAAGCAATATAACCCAGATCTTCCAGACTTCAACTATCCTGCCCTATTCAGGGACTTAGAATCCAATGCACATTTGATTATCTTATTCACTGAACATGATTTTCATAAAAGCAATAAAAATGTGACTAAATTAAGAGAGTACTGAAGAGGTAACAGAAACTCTTGGCTTTTCCTTATATAGTTTTGTTACTGAATTGTATGACCATGAAACCTCATCAAGCAAGATGAAATACCACAAAACCAGGCCCACCTGCTTCATCCAGGCAATCAGTGCTCTAAGAAAGGTCATGAGAATTCAGTGAGACATTGTATAGAAACTGGAGTACTTGTGCTTGGTCTTAAGTTGAATTTCACGGACAGGAATAAGTATATCAAGGAGACTGGGCATGATCATGTATGGAGAGGACAGTAACGCTTCTCATCCAACTTCAGGTTCTGAAATTGCTCTGTCAAACTTGAAAAGGCAGGTGTAGTAAGACAATGGGGAACAGATTTTCTACTCATATAGAATGATCAAAAACAATCATTGTTGAGAGCAACCATTATGATCCAGTGATTGAAAATGTTAAGTCTAAAGCCATGGTACCAACACCTAGCAAGGCATCTAACAGTATGCAGAATGAGAGAAGCAGCTGCAAGGCATGGTCAGACTAGACATGGTCAGACAAGACATGGTCAGACAAGACATGGTCAGACTAGACATGGTCAGACAAGACATGGTCAGACTAGACATGGTCAGACTAGACATGGTCAGACTAGGCATGGTCAGACTAGACATGGTCAGACTAGACATGGTCAGACTAGACATGGTCAGACAAGACATGGTCAGACTAGACATGGTCAGACAAGACATGGTCAGACAAGACATGGTCAGACAAGACATGGTCAGACTAGACATGGTCAGACTAGGCATGGTCAGACAAGACCTTTGGTCAGACAAGACATGGTCAGACTAGACATGGTCAGACAAGACCTTTGGTCAGACAAGTCTCCAAGGCATCTCTGTACCACAATGCTGCAGCAGGACCTCCTTGACCATCTTCAACAAGAGCTTTGTGTGAGTTCTCTTCAAAGGCTAAAACAAGATTGTATCCAAGTATGATCACCAGCCAGAAAAAAAAAAAATCTAAGCAAGTGCCCTAAAGGAGTCAGGCATATACGCTGGCATAACATCTAGCTTGGTCTAAACAATGGCTTTCTTTCATTCTCTGGGAAGTCATAATCTACAGCTAGGCTCTGGGAAGTCACTGGATCCTCACTAACCTGGCCTCAGTGGATTATTGGTGAGTTTATCAAAGCTACGCAGGCTTATTTTACAAAGCCACATGACACATTTGAAGCAAACAATATTATTTAGGATAGAAATGTGACTCAAGTTCAGACTATGCTGGTGACTCTAGTCGGTCTGGCTACAAGGATTTCTTCCAACCACTGACATTGGAGTTAAGTCTTTGAAGAAGTAAATAAGATGTTTGGATGGAGGAAGTTAAAGGCCGACCAATGTGTTGTTGGTTTGCAGATGGGAACTAACAGATGTGCTAGCCAAGCAGACATGGCAGCCCATGAGAGTAGGGAGCATGGTCATGGTCTCCAAATGCAAACTGGCAAATCGTCTGACCAACATGACTCATCTGTAAATGAATGACAAGGACCAGCGATGTTAACATAGGCTCCAGAGGAGACATCTACATGAGCACCGGGATCATTTCTCTATAGACAGCTTCCTAGAAGAAACAGGGTATTTTCAGGCGTGAGGTGTAAGTACATGGTTCCAAATATTGTGCCTCTCCCCTAGAATCTGTCATCACAACAGAAGACAGACAAAGGAAGAAACAAACCCCAAATCAATGCTAGGGATTGTCAGGAAGGATACCCAAACCAATAAATGTCATATTAAGCACCAAGATGATTACCACAGAGATTAGCACTATGGCAACCAAGCTTTGGTTGTTAGAGTCCCATAAAGGAACTCAGTATTTTGCCCATTGTTTAGATGCAGTGAGAACTAAGGTAGCATTAGGTCATTTTTTATCTTGTCTTTCTAAAATATCATTTTACAAGCACTCCTTTTTTCTTTTTTCTGCCTCTTCCCTCCTGGCTGCCTTTCAGAGCTGTAACTGTTCACTCCTAGGCTATAAGCAACAACCTGCATATGCAGGAAAAAAGAGATGCTCTGAAACAGGAGTGGTCTCGTATAGATAACTCTCTTATCGAATATCAATGCATTTTTATATTCCTATGCTTAAGGTGCTACTCTCAATATGAAACTGGCTTCTCAGTTGCTTGAGGAAGGAGGATTTTTCAGTTTAACATACGTGGCTTCTACATGGAAGATTCAGCTCAGACTTATTTGAAACGTGGTTTTGGCCAACTAAATCTAAGATACATTTAGAACATGGGTGTTAATGTCTATGCAGTATTTCTTGCCTGTCATCTTCCAACATGATTATGATCAATGTGCAGCTGGGATTATATGCACACGCATTTTCTTCCTTCGGTTGATAAAATCTTTCCGGAGTCGTATAGGACCATGAACAGAGATGGCCGCTCACATGTAGGTGTGGGTAGTGCAGCTGCGAAGCCTTCATCTGTGTAAATGTATCTGTGCAAACACTGTTTCCTTCAACTACATTTATTGCTGTGTTCCTCAACACAAATTATCCCATTGTATTTTTATGAAGAAATAGGTTTGAATGTTACAAAAGCTAAAGAGGGATTAAAGTACAAAAACCATTTCCTTTAGCTGCAAACCCCTTCAAGTCATTGACTCCTGTCACTCACTTCTGTGATATCCTTGAGGCCTCATGAGCCAGCGACTGAGTCTGAAGCCAGCTTCTCTCTGACCCTGGCTTGTTTCCATACTTCACTGCTCCCATTCCTAAAATGCAGACTTAGGAGGCAGTCCATACAGCCACCTTGCTGAGAACACAGTGTAGTTAATAGAGTGAGCCCCCTAAGAGATATAACACCTACTTTGATTTGGGAAAGATTTTGGCTAATGTTACATAATCACCAATGAACTGATCATTTTCTTCTAAATTTTGGATCTGATTTGAAAGCATTTGGAAGCTAAAACAAGGTTCCTATAGCAGACTCTCCCTCCTGTAATAAACAGCAGGTTTGGAGCTGGGCTCCAGAAGTCACCGGAGCAAAAGGACTGTAAAGCATTAGAGGGTTTTTTATTAGTCAATAGTATAAAATACCAGGGCTGTCTTCTGATTGTGGAAATAGATGGAGCATGTTAAATGCTGTTCTCCATGATGTCTCAGAGAAGTAGAGTGTCCACCTCTGCCAAGACCAGGAAATGTCTGGAAATGATGCATGGTGAACAAATTTATAGTATCCCCAACTGCTCTTCAGCATTTAGCCTGAAGTAGCTGCTCTTGGCAATCCCAGAAGTCTAGCTTTAAGTGGACTTAACAGCACCATATAGCCCCAGCACAGGCCTTCCCGCACCTTTCCCATCTGGCAGGGAGCACAATGCTTTCCATTTAAAGACCATCTTGATTCTGTTCTCTGCGAGTACATTTACAATTCAGTCATTGACTTTGTGTAAATCCCCCAGCTTCCTTACTGCTGCTTTTCCAGAAGGTCATTTAAATGCTTGCAGTTCAGTAATCTGCCCTGTATCGGCTGCCTGCCGAGCCAAGGTTGGACTAAAGCGGTCATTGTTAGGAGGCAGCGTAGAAAGGGGCTTAGAGCTGCGTCCTTAGAGAACAAAGTCGGTAAAAATGAATATGCAGTTGCGTTTGGACATCTATGGACACAGACAGCCCTGTGAAATCGTTTATAGGGAGGCCACCCCTGAAACCAGAGAGAGTAGCAAGTTCCCCGAGCAAAGGAACTGAAATGCAATTGATAGAAAGGAAAACTCCTTAAAAATGTAGCTGGAATTATGCAATGTGGCTCAGTGAAGTTTTTAAAGGTAATGGATCCAACCTAATGCCTGATACAAAGAAACCATTTCTCGGAGATCCCAACTTGTTGCTGGCATCTATCTTGAGCAAGAGATATTTTAGACTTTTAACTTAGTGCCTGCCTGGAGGAATTTACCAGAAAGAAAAACCCTGAGAATATGTATAGAGCTAAAGGGTATTCTATAACTTTGGGGCCAGTAGATAGTGCTCAGCAATTCTGTTTGGCCTGTTAGTGCCTTCTGAGTTTCCTTAGTAAGCCCTAATCTCCCGTGGGCTAGTCATCACTGTACAACTGACAAAACAAAGTATCTGAATGGGAGAAGTTTAAGACCCACTTATCACTGGTGATGGTCGGTGATGGACGACTTCTCCAGGATACCGACTCCCAGGGGATACTGCCGAGGCTGCCCAGAAGCCTCTGTCTACACCGGATCTTATGTCATCTTCCACACACTGTTCTAGACCAGTGTTTCTCAAGCTTTAGTGTGCTTTCAAATTAACTGGAGAATCCTGATAAAATGTGAGCATTTAAAGTCCTAAATGCATTGTTTGTGTTGCACAGAATCCAGATCATTCCACTTTCCTTATCTGTGAAATAAAGGAGTGAATGAGCTCATTGTGACGAGCAGGTTTGCTCTTGAGAGTCATTTCTGAGGTCTAGTTTATGACCGAGGCTGAAGCTGCCTAAGGAAGAGGTGATTGATTAATTATGTCTGCCATGTGTTGGAGATAAAAGAGACATGGCAGACACCATCAAAAACCCTATGCAGGGCCTGGAGAAGTGGCTGTGCGATTGAGAGCACTTGCTGTTATTCCGGGCACTAGAGTGTGCTTCCCAGCCCTCATGAACCAAGAGCTTCTAACTCAAGCTCCAGAGTATCCAACACCTTCTTCTGGCCTCCACAGGCACCCACACAGACAGACACAAATGTGTAAATTAAAAATAAATCTCCTTTTAAAGTCTTTTACAGAGACTTTCTGAACTTCTTAATTTTCATGAATCTTGGGATTTATAGAGGAACATTAGACATCTTGAAAAATCGAGACCCTGGCAAACAAGCCAGCCCTGATCCAGGATTAGCATCCACTTGCTCACATGATGGATATGACAGCAACCATTGTTACAAACAGACTTTGGATTTCAGGTTTTCTCTAGAGGAACTCTGAACATGACGCAGATCTCTGGCTTGCTGGCCCCCGCCAGTATATTACAGCTTTGTCTTTATGGTCAGGAGGAAAGGGATGTGTCTATCACATTGCCAGCGTCTCCAAAGGCTGCTGTGAAATAAATTAGTTGAATTTCGATGGGACATGGAAGAGATCCAGGCCAAACATGAGGAAGCTGTTGAAATATGTGACGAGTTCCTCCCTTCTGAATCCCCCCCCCCTTGTTCTTGTTCTTACTCAATTCAATTTAATGCCTGTTAAGATCCAGTGGAAACCAGTCACTTAAATGTCTAGTATTAAAGGACATCCATTTTTGATGGACTCTTTCACAGCCAAAAAATTGTCACTGTAAATGACATCAAATACCCATGATCTAAGATAGGAAGAAAATAGAGTGTGCACCCATGAAATGAGGATACTTTCTAAATGCTATCATTTTCAAAGAATTGGTCTATGTACAGATACAGTTTCTTACCTTTCCAAGTTTGCTATAATAATCAGATACTGATAAGTTACAAAGAAATTAATGGTATTTGATATAAGTGAATATCATCAATGACAGAATTAATGCAAACTAGAAACTTGGGCTCACCCGTAACCTTATTACTAGCATTTCACATGCTAACTTATCAGCAGAAGTACATTTCAAGCTTTGCAGTAGAAGGGAGAATATAAATGATGTGCTGGACTGAAAAACTCATGGAGATAGAAGGGTCTGCAGTTAAAGAGTATTCTGTTAAAACAGCTTCAGAATTTCAAAACACTACGATAAGGACTCAAACAAAAGTAAATATATCTCCACCACCACCACCACCACCAGAAAACTGGAGAAGAGGATTCCAAAGGTGTGGCCTTACAATTTCTAAGTATAAACATAATGGAAAAGTAAAATTTCCATTATGTATGCTCACATTTCCAAAATGGACGTCAGATGCAGTGGTGTGCTTGGGAGTTTGGGTGGAAATCTCATTCTGTGCAATCTTAGATAAGCCAGTGAATGTCTCTGTGCCTTGACCTGTAGACTGGGCACAACTACACCTTTCTGGGGTATTTGAGAAGAAGTTAACATCAGCTGAAAGTCCGTGGTAAGTGGGATAAGGGTCATGTGATTGTTCACTACACTGAGGTGCAGGGCACTGAATCTTCTGCACCATGCCATGACTGTCCTCTGTACTCCTGGGGTCACTGAAATCTCCATCAAACTGATGCTTGCAGACAATGTCAAGTAAGTTGTGTGATCTCTGTTGCCCTGTAAGGTGAGCATGCAGGACAGACCAGGGCATCTTTCATCTCATCCCTGCACACACGACTCCAGCATCCAGCTTCTGCCAGACAGCTCTTTATCCATAGCCAATTTGTAGGACATTTTGTATCAGTGCTGCCGGCCCAACCTCTTAAGTACCCCATGTAATACAGAGCAAACAGCTCTTGTAACTGTCCACTCATTAAACTGTCTTCAAACTCTCAACTGTGTGTGTCTATAAACTGGTAATACCTAACAACAGATAGAAAATTTCCTGCTTGTACCTGGTTATTCATATTTCTTTCAATCCTAATCAAAATCATCTTTAAATGGTGCTACTATGGCTAATATCAATGTATTCATATTTGACCAAAATGTTTATATTTTGTCCACAAGTGATTTAACCTAAATAATCCTCAAAGTTAATGTGGCTCAGCCTTGGCTATGAATTATATTCACATGAAATACAAATCTGACTACATAGACTTCAGGCACTACTGTGGATATCCATGTGTATTTTCAGATGGATTACTTAAGAGTTTTATATATGTACCAAGCAGAAATTCATCTAGATATTATCTTTAGGCATTAGCATTTGCCTTTGAAATTCTACATCTAGGATAACTGCTAAAATAGTCTGTCTGTCTTCTGTCTCTCTGTCTGTTTCTCTGTCTGTTTGTGTGCCTCATCATTGTAGGGCTATCTCATCATAATTCTGCTCTTTGCTGACTTTTTCTGTCTCTGAGCCCTTTCCCCAGATTCCCATGAAGATATGACCACCAAAACTTAGCCTCTCTATAGGTACTGGCTAGAGGAGTTTCTGTAGAGAACTGTTAACCCCATGTCTCCCAATCCTTTCTCAATCCCCTAGGAATAAAGCAAACACTGTCTAGGAACTTGTCTGGCTTTTTTCCATACATAAACATTGTGGAAAATTCTGATGAATACATTTTTTCTCTTCACCTTGGTAAGAACATTTTCTATTCTCAGGTATCCTTGCCTGAGGGGGAAAAAGCCCCAACCTTTGTACCTCAAGCCTCAAGTCTAAACAACTCTGAGGGAACATATTGCAAAACTAAACATTACCCAGGAGGAAGTGAGCCATCTCCCTTGAAGAGAGGACCCTGATCTGTAGACAGAGCAAAAGTCACACCAGATGCCACATCGGTGAATGGCATTGGTCTCCACGTTTATTTATTTTACAGAACAGTTTGTACACTAAGGGGAAATCAAGATGTTTTCTTTTCCTTTCTAGAAACAAAAAAGCAGACATAAACATTTTTTAAAGGACAGCAAACAATGTGCTAAATTAAGAAAATATGGCAAGCCCATAGCCAACTCTATGATGAAAGAACTAAAAGGAATATCAGAATCAGTCCAGTCCGGTTACTTTCCTTACGAAGTCCAGACTGCAAGTCATTACATCCTACATATTTACCCCCAAAGTTCAGTTCTATTACATAGAATCTGGAATAATTATATGAAATTGCAGGATAGACTCCAGCCAACAACAATCTCATCAATTTTCAATGTCACTCTCAGAGCACAAAGGGAAAGAGAGCCACAGAGTTGTACAGAGTTTTCTCAAGCTTTCAGTCCCCCACCTCCCTCACCATCTAACACATAAAAGATAGCCCGACATTACTTGCTCAGGGCAAACTCCATAATCAAGACAGTAAAGGTTCAGCAGGCCAGAGGAGCTTGGTAAGGCAACAGCCTCAGGAGCCAGGCACATGGGACCATGTCGGGAAACCCTCCTTTTAACCAGGAACCAGATCAGATGTTTATAGTTCCAGCTACAAGAGAGACTGAGCCAGGAGGATCACTGGAACTCTGAAGTTCAAAATCAGTCTGAGAAACAGAAAACCTTGTTTCCAAAGGGAAAAAACTGAAAATTATCCCTTTTTCTCTAAATCTGCATAAAATCCTAAGGCATCTTTTGTCTATTCAATGATGGATAGAGAAAAGATAGGTAATCCAGTTTGAGACATGTATGTGTGTAATGCTTAACAACTCATGGGGAATTCTCTTTGTGATCCAGTGTCTGGGCCATATGGTCACCCCCAGAAGACTTACCAGGCTAAGAATTTCTACCAGAGAACAATGCACAGAGGCTGCCTGCACCCCACATCTTCAAGTTATACAGAGTCTCAGGCAGGGCAACCCTACAAAAACCCTTCCAGTTCCCCAAGGCTTTAAGAGAGAAGTACAGGGAGCATGATATTAAATGTGATGGATGTGGTTAATAATAAGAGCTTTTATCAGGCTAAGGGAGGGATCAACACCACATATGGTACTAAGCTACTCACTGGAAATTGCAGAACACCACGGAAGTGGAGCAGGATTGAGGTGCCCATCTAAGTAAGCCTTTAAGGGCTCTCTGGCGGGAAGAGTGGTATTATGGTTAGTGGTCAGATCTCTGGCTTCACAAAGCTCCATGCTTGAAATTCCCTCACTTGGAATTGTCTTTATCCTTGCTAGATGGAGTCATCTCAGGTCAAAAATGGGATTGTGTGAGGACCCAATGAGATATAGCATATATAAAGGACTTAGCACACTGCCTGGCAAATCATTAGCCCTCAATAAATAGTGGCTTTGGGTGTATACTCAGAGACCAATGACAGCATGCAATGGAGATGCGTGTGCGCCCTTGCTCACTGGGGCACTTTTCACAATAGGCAAGCTAAGGGATCAGCCCAGGAGCCCATCAGTGGACCAGTGCGTAAAGCAAATGTGGTCCATACACACAGAAAAGTATTGTTCAGCCATTAAGAACAATGAAATCCCACAATTTGCAGGAAAGTAGATAGAAGTGGAGATACCACCTGAAGCAAAACAAGACAGACGTAGAGAGGCAAATATTGCATATTTTATCTCATTGGCATAAACTGGATTTTTTTAAGGCATAAAAGTAGAGAATAACCATTTGGGTAGAGGAGGAGGAGAGGGTACAAGAGAGATTAATGGAAGGAAAGTCATTCAAGGTACAGTAATGCCTGCATTAAAAGGCCATAACAAAGCCTGATGTTTTCTATAATAAATATATTAGTTTTTAAACATGGCTTTGGCATGACCCACACATCCCTCTATACCTTTCCCTACCCCCTTCCTTTTACATTCATAAGAGAATTGCCCTGGGAAAAGCCTGTCCAGTCCTCTCTGGAGCTATTTACTATTATGTTGGCTATGCAGGCAATGATTTACTGTCACCCACCCACTGCTTCTAAAAGCCACCTTCCCATTTTCCTTCCATAATAGGCCAAATTCAGACCAAACTGGAAAAAGCAAGGAAATGAAATGTGCTTTGTTCAATTATCAACATAATTAATGGCAAGTTATGCCTCTTGGACTGAGCTCCCACAGACCACCTAACAAAAACCTCAGTGTTGTGAATGAGAAACTGCTGTTCAAGTTGTTGTGTTGTTGTTAGGGTGGTGCATGTGACTCCCAAAACAATTTACGCTAATGGTCTTACCTTAGGTTGCTTCTTAAAGGTTTAAGATAAGTCTCTGTTGCTGAAGATACCAGAAGATACCATGCAATTCAGATACAGGACTCAGATGACTCAAGCTGAATCTAAATGGCAAGCCTCCTCCCTCTGGTACAGATAGCTTCCCCAGGACTAAAAAATACTATGCATGCTGCCAAGAGAAAGAAGCAATCAACATCCTATCCAGCTGTGATGCCTACAACCCCAGCAATGATCAGCATGCAAGGTATCCCTAAAGGCACAATAGTGGCACTCATATCTTGGTAGTAACCAACAATTGTCTCATTGGGCATTCAACCCAAGGGAAATTATGCCTGGTAGTAGCAACCTAGCCAACTATCTAGAGCTAGGAAAGTATGGGTCTTAGAAGAGAAGCTTCTACCACCACTCTGCTAGACCAACGTAATTCCTAACTACATTCTAAAACTCACCCTTATATCTACAGAAATTGTAGCTCTCACCTCTCATCAAAAGCTTTTCACATAAGGCTTCTCTTTCCAGCAAATAGAGATAATTACAGAAAACCACAGGAACAAACAGATCATGGGGGCCTTTCCCCATCTACACCCAACTCCTAAGTCTCAGTGAACACTGCAGAGGAGGGGGTGGAAAGATTGGAAGAGCCAGAGGATGAGAGGGTTTGTGGTAAGACTGTAGCTTCTAGGAATGATTACTAATCAAGTCCTGAAGAGTAACAATATTAACAGATACACTAACTCAGAGGGAGGAGAAATCTCACAGGATCTCACCCACAAACAAAGAATGACACACACTGTTTTTGTGACTGTTGAGAAAGGGAAAGTTAACGTCTCCCAGTGATGAGCTGGTTAAGTAGCTATACAACACAAAGTGGCCAGCTCTGAAATCATACACACACACAAAACCAAAAATGTGTGTGTGTGTGTGTGCATTCACTCATGAACATTTGTGTATCTGTGCATGCACACAAGCACACAAAATTAACTATAAGTAGCCCATCATTTTGAAAGGAGTGGAGGAATATTGGAGGAATATTGGAGTGACTTAGAGGTGGGAAGGGGGAGTAAGGAAATGATGTAATTGCATTTTAATTTTTAAGATGTATTTTAAGTGGTCTTGGCATGACTCACATACCCACTTGCACCTTTGCCTGCCCCTGCCACTTACATTTGTGAAGTGCTCTGAAAAATCCTCTTTCAGCTCCGAGAGTATTGCCTGTCTTCTCCTCTCTGGACTATTTACTCTCAGAGGCTACAAACGCTGTGCACCCACTCCCTTCTAAAAGCCATGCCCCCTCTACTTCTCATGATAAGCTGAAAACAGATCAAGCTGGAAAAATCAGGTAAAATTAAAAAAAAAAAAAACAAAAAAACAGCTGTTTTCAATTATCAACATAACACAGCAATCACACCCCAGCCTCTTTTATAGGGAGCAATGAACTCAAGGAGAAAATTGCATATGAAAATATTACAGCATGCAACAATAAGAATGAATTTTCATGCTCCATTTTTAAAGGAAAAATGAAAACAGAAGATGAAGGGGGAAATATATACCCCAGCCATGGAGACTGTGGTCTGAGCAAACCAACATTCGCTGGGGTGGAATTCTAAGATGGCAGTGCACGGCTTGTTTGGAAAACTGAGTGCTGTTCTGTAATCAAGAACAGCTGGAAGACTGGATCTGAAGCAGCTCTGGCCATGGGAAGGGGAAAATCTTAGGCTGCCTCAGAACTGGCTTCATCAAGCCTGGCCTTGACCTAACCAAAGACCTGGGGAGGACCCTTGCCCTTCAGTCCACTTTTACCTTTCTGGATGGGCTAACCTGTGCTTCGTAGAAAAATATAAAGCCTGTGGTTCCAGTTTTCCCCACATTTCTATGCAGCACTAATTGTTAGGTGGTGTGGCAAGAGTGGGGGCTTTGCCCTGACATCAGACAGAGGAGGCTGGTGTAGCTCTGGGTGGCTCGTCTCACTGGTTGCTTGCTTGGTTGCTTGCTTGCTTGCTTGCTTGGTTTCTAGAGCTCCTAGCTCTAAGCTCCAGTCCTTGCTGGGCTTAAATAACTTAATGCACAAAAGCTAGCTTTTGGTACCCAGTAAGCACTTAATAATAAATAATAAAGGTTAGCTATTATTATTCCAGATTCTTGTTCTCATTGGTTCCCTGACCACAGTGAGTACTTGTTTCTAATGAATAACCTTGCCAATGCTGCTGCAAAAGAGGGCCAAGGGCAGTGTTCTTTGGAAATGAAAAGTTTCCTTCTGTGTTCTCAAGTCTTGGCCAGTCTTGTTTCTGAGAATTCTCCTTGCCCTCTGAACTCTGGGGTGCTTTAGGCATTGCTCTGTTCCAAAGTGTCAGGGTGTGTCTTTCTTCAAACTCCAATGCAAATGATTAAAACATTTTTTTATCCATGGCTAAATTACAATTAGAAACAACCAGTAGAAAAGCAAGATATCCTCACAGCCAAACTGATTCATTTTCACTTATTTTTAGATTAAAAACTACCAGCGTGCTCCGGGGATTTACAGAAGCAGTCAACAAAATGTGTTATAAACACCCTCTTCACAGAAGCCCCCAGAGACAATCTGTAAAATTTCTCCCTCTGATAATCCTCTCCGTGCCAGTTTTGAATAATCTTGGAGACAGCCTGATGCAGAAAATATTTTCCCATCCTCCCACAGAGTGCAGATGGTGGGCTAATGTGGAGATGCGCCTGGAGTCTCTGACATGGAGTCTGTGTCAATTATTTGAAGACTTATTACAAATGCAACAGCAATTTGATAACAAGACATTGGAGTCATGAGGAGGACACACAGGGATCAAAACATGGCTCATGTGCTCCGGAAATCGGAACTTGATGTAAAGAAACATTCAAAATCTCTTCTTGTGTATGCAATTTTAAATGAGCAAAATGTGTGAGATTTGCTTTTTGCTTGCTCTCCCAAAGCAGACTCATCTCGGCAACCTCTCTTCCCTGCTGATGGGCTCTCCTGCCTTCCTTCCAACTGTTTCTTGCTTTTCAGTTGCTATACTCTCTGTCTTGCACCAAAACACTGCCTTCCATTCCTTTGTTCAGGCTGTTCACCATCATTCCAGAGGGACTGAATGTTGTGACTGTGTAGAATGGAACTGGTTTGTACACTGGGATGGGCAGGTTGTGGCAAGATTATGCCATTTCCAGAAAGTTCTATATCTTCAGCTTTGGCATGCCATAAGATAGGTCAACTCATAATTCCTTACCTAACCCACACACCTACCTGGGGCCTCTGAGAAACATCTGAGCTATCAGTTGGGCTTCATATTAAGAATGAAGCTGAAGAGGATACTCCCAGGTGCTCCTCAACTCATTAAGAGCTCATCATGGGGCTAGCAGTCCCAGCTTAGTTCCCATGAGTCTTTGAAAGGATGCAAGTGGGCTGAGATGAGGATGGGAAGAAAGAAGGGAGGGAGACAACAGAAAGGTAATGGCAGCGTTGGGATCCTCCTAATCTCCAAGGACCTTTGGAAAGGGGTGATGCATTAAGAGAATAGAAAGGAGAGGCAACACACACACACACACACACACAGCCATCAGGGCCTGGGACTGCACTGTAACCTCCCTTTGTAGAGGATGCTGTCTTGCCTCCTAACTACACTGACCAATAGGAACCAGCTCAAGTGTTAACTAGCCCTGGCTCTGGGTCTGTATGTACCCTAATGGGCAGTGATGTATTCTGGACAAGGTAACCTTTACCTTCCACAGGAATTCATGCGTTGGTGATAACATACAAAGATCCCAAAGCTATGTGCAACTGTATGGAGCCTCTAGATAAGGCCATTGCAATAGCTCAGACAAAAAGTGGGGTCATCTTACACTAAGACAGCAGTGGGAGATACACACATTCAAACAAGATGAACATCACTAGATCTTGTAATTTAGATTGATAGTAAAGAAAGGAAGGCACTGACGATGCATTCTGAGGTCTGCAGTTTGGCAAGTGGGGTGTGTTAGTTATGTTAGTACAGCCGTGGAGTGAAGAAGAATTGGCTTTGATGTATTAAAGGTTGAGAAAACTAACAGGTATCCAAAGGATGCTACATTGCTAAATAAATAGATGTGGATCTCAGAGAACCATCTTTCTCCAAATCCATCTTCCAAATTAGCATTCGAACTAGATGGTGACAGTGAGGGAATGGGTGCAGGGGACACCAAGGCCTGAAGACCATGTTCTCTGAATATGGAGTCCTAGCAAAAAGCCGGCATACCCACAGTCAAGTATCTGAAGCCGGAAACTATGCTCAGTTTCATTTTTCATTTTAGTAAATACTTACTATACGGGTTGTATTATGCTCATTGCTGAGGGTATAAAGTATTACATATGGGTTATAGCCCCAGATCTCATAGAACCTAGCTCAATGAAATAAAACAGAATAACAATTATTTAAGCATTGAAGTAGCACAATATCTGCAGTCACACAAGCAGAAGCCTGAATAGGCTGCTGTTGATCAGTGAAATATGAACAGGTCTCTTAGTTTGCCTGTGCTTTTGTGTCTTTATCTGTAAGTGGATTGTGATTCTTTTTACTTCACAGATGCAGAATTTAAGGAAACAGTTGGAAACAGTTCTTAGTATAGTCTGTAGTGTAAACACTTTATAGGTGTCAGTGGAGGTCATGGGTGTGACGGAAATCAGGGAAGGGTCTGTTGATAGACGGAAGTAACTAGTTCTGATACAGTTCCTTTGCCATCTTGCCCTGTCACTCTTCCAGACAATTATGTCATTCCAAGGCAGGAGGAGCTGGGAAGGGGCACAAACACTGTGACAGAAAAGTGAAGTTACACATGAAGTGCAAGAGAGGACCACTGGGGAGATCTGTGTGAGACCTGAGATAGTCTCAGGATGTGTTCTTGTGTCTGCCTCTCTTCTCCATCTGTACTTACCTGCTATGCTGACACACACACACACACACACCCCTAATAGTAATCTTGTCTTCCAGATAATTGTTTCCCAATCTGTGAAAATTTGACTTTCAGGATAAAGACGGACACACAGGAGCTAGAAACGTCTGCTTTGGTTAACGGGCCATTGTCTCTTCATAATTCCTTCTCAGCCTTGACCCTGAGGGAGGTAGACTTGCCCAACACAAAGCTAGCCAAGTACAGGAGCAGTTCAAGAGCACCCTAGCTTCAGAGAGGCCTCTGGGCTCCTCTGGGCTCTGAAAACATCCCCTTGCTATTCCTAAAATTTGAGCAGAAGAACCAGAGGCCCTAGCCCCTGCAGCTAGTGTCAAGGAGCATGCGTAGAGTCTGCTTTCTTATTGCTTCCTGGGTCACAACCTCTGAAAGATCTGCCCCCAGTGCTCATTCTCTTCCCTTTGCCTTTCCTGCTGTGTCTCTGTTCAGGAAGCAGACTCCAGTCATGGTTGTATGTGGTTGTTCTGAGCACTGAGGAGGATCAGTGGTGAGAGACAGAAGAGCTGGGTCTGTTTAAGTGAAGCCAAGCTGCCGCGATTGGTAGAGCAGCTGCGCCTTTGCCCTGCAGATCGCTTAGCCTCATTTCCAGCTCTTGGAAGAGGGCTGAGTTTCTGAAGTGAAACTTTGCATAGCACAAACGGGAGACACGTCCGATGAGGTTAAGAAAGGACACAATTCCAAGGCCCCCACACAGAGAAAGGGGGGGGAGGGAGGGAGGGAGGAATGGAGAGAGAGATTGAGATTAAGCTGCCTTGGGTAAGAGAAATTTTAAGAAATGTGGAAAAGTCAGTAAGACAAGTTTTATGATTTGGGATTTCTAACCCCAGGGCGGTAACAGAAACCTTGTTTCTGTGAGTCTGATTTTACAACACTGCTCTTGGATGCTGTGTGGAAACTACTAGATCATCAGTGCTCCATGGGAAATTCCAGTCGATTTGGAGAAGAATGTGTTTTAAACTCCGAATGACAGAAGGGTCATTTTTCAGTGATGAACTCCTAACTTTTGGGACAGGGTCATCATTGCTGCTTTGAATATAAAATACTGGCAACAAATATTTTCTTTTTTTGTTTTGTTTTGTTTTTTGTTTTGTTTTGTTTTTTGGATTTGGTTTTTCAAGACAGGGTTTCTCTGTGTAGCCCTGGCTGTCCTGGAACTCACTCTGTAGACCAGGCTGGCCTTGTCAGAAATCTGCCTGCCTCTGCCTCCCAGAGTGCTGGGATTACAGGTGTGTGCCACCGCTGCCCGGCAGCAAATATTTTCAAAAGGCTTTCTTGTCGTTCAGAATTCTATTACTTAAACACATCCGAAGAGGATCTCTGTTGCAACTATATAAATAAGTACCCACTTTATCTTTGGGTTTCCAGGGAACTGAATGATGTGCACATGCTTGAAAAACAAATTAATGAAACCATTTGAGGAGGGCAGAGGGAAGACTGACCCCGCAGGGAGACTCCTGTGCACGTGGGGTTGAGGTGTGCTCTAGGTACCACTAAAGGGTCCTAGCCACCTAAGGAGCCAACGTCTCAGCTGCTCTGAAGAAATGAATGTTTATGGAGGCAAGGGAAGGACAGGGCAGAAGCAGGCTGCCTGCTCAGCTCCGCACACACAACTCTTTTGTAATCACACTCTGAGCTCACTCTGTCTTGAGTTAAACGTGGGAACATGATCACCCAGGAGTCCATTTCATGGTACAAGGAACGACTTTGAATAAAATGATACTGCTATCAATGTCTCATTCAATGTAGACAAATTTCTGAAACCCCCGAGAGAATGGCTTGGGTAAACAGCACCCTTCTAATAGTGAGCTGCATCCTTCTGGTCACCTTCCATATATAATTCACAGGTTGCCTCCCTCTCTGCCATCACCCACTCTGCACTCTAGCTTGGTAGCTAGATACCCTGACACATATCAAATTCTCTGTAGCAAGTTTAATACACCTCCTTTTCTGTAGTCTGTCTTTGGCTATTTTGTGGGTTATTCTTACTTCCACCCTGTCAACTCCCTAATACTAGATAGGAGAGAAAAAAGGTAGTAGAGAAAGGGCTTATGTTATTATTAAACTACCTCCCGCTGATTAGAGGCATCAAGGTCCTTGGGGGCAAGTTTGATCTTCACACTCAGGATATCTTGTTCATTCTTCTTTGTGCGTGACTACTTAACAAATTCGATCAACAATCTACCCTGCCTCCTGGTGCCCTAGCATTTATATACCCTCTGAAAAGTCCCCAGAATTCCCAACATCACACAATTTCAGAAACTATCTGCAGCTGGCAAAAATCATGCCCCTGCTAGAGCCACAGGGCAAATTATAGCCACTGTGGAATGTCTGAAGCAGCCCCATATCCCACACCTGGGATTAAAACAAAAGCATGTTCTTATAATATTTTCGTGTTTGTTTTCTTTTTAAGAAGTCAAAAATGCCAAAATTGTCGTGACACTCTTCCAAAATGTCTACCCCTCTTCTACACAATCATCGCACTCCTGCTCGGCTTTCTTCAAAACTGATACCCCCTCATCTTCGTTCTCAGCCCCTGACCTCACTTCTCAGTTGATGATCAAGACAAAAGCCAGCAAAAAGAAGTCTTGTCCATGCTACATGTTGGTTAACGCTCTTGCCACACCTGTGCCCATTGCTGCCTTACACCTGCACCTGTGCCCACTGCCATAATACCTGTGCCCATTGTCACCTCACCTGGGCCCATTGTCACCACATCTGTGCCCATTGTCACCATAGCTGTGCCCACTGCCCTTCCTTTGACTGACTTCCAGTCAATCACCCATTTCCTGGCAAGGACTAGGCTTTTAGATACCTTTTCAGCTTCATAAAGACACACCTCCTGTGGCTATATTGTCTTCCTGACTTCGTTATTCGCCCCCTCCCAACACACACACACACACACACACACACACACACATACATGCTTCTAGGTCATTTCCACAGTTGTACTTTTTTTAAAATCTCTGTCTCAGAAAAAGAGTTTCTCATAATCCCAAATCCCCAGTAACAACATCCCTTCATTATTTGAAACTGTCCCTTTATTTTAGGAAAACTACCACAGACACTTGCTACATTACTACACAAAGGTTCCATTTTGATGCATCGGGTGTTGAGTGAATGGTTTAGGAAATAACCTGGACGTAAAGGTAAGACATTGGGGTTGAAGAAATAAAATTGTCAGTCATCAGCATATAAATTTCATCTAAATCCAGGGTGATAAATGAATCACCTCAGAATGTAGATAGAAGATTCCACTTGACCTCCAGCCCCACCCTCCAAAACTGCTTATGAAAAGGTTTCCAATGACTCCATGTTCATTTTTCTAAGCCTTTATCAGACCAAAATCATTAGAAGTAAATACATTAATTATTTTTTTTTCTTGAAACTGTCTTAATTCTATTTTCCAGGAAGAGCTTAGAGGTCACTCTTTCTCACTTTTTCCTCTGACCCTTGAATATGGGAAGCCCTCAGACTTCACATCCATTTTCTGGGTAATTTCATTTATTATCCTGACTTAAAATAGTATCCAGATGCTGATGGCTCAAAAGTTTATTTCTGTAGCCCCAGTGTCTTCCCTTAATGTCTAGCTCAGGTTACTAAGTATCAAACTGAACCTCCATTTTTCTACATAGACCAATCCTTGTTCAGTTGTCTGCTTAGCGGTAAATAGCTTTTCCATTTTACTCAGCTGCCAGGGCCAAAAGCCTTTAAGTAATCGTTCATATCAATCTATCACCAAGGTCCATAAACTCTTGTCCAGACAGATTCAAAACTTGACAACTTCACAGCACATCCACCATTACCATTGGCATCCCTGTACTTAACAAGTAGAGCATCTGGATTGGAAGGAGAACCAGCCAGTAACCTTGAGTCCCACTCTTAAATCCCTACCTCTGCAGCTCCCTGTTAACTGATCTCCCCTCTGCACATGTATGTGTCCCCTGAAGTCTATTCTTACAGACTGTACTGGCTGATTTCATGTACAACTTGACACAAGCTAGAGTCATTAGAGAGAAAAGACCCTCAATTGAGAAAATGTTTCCATAAGATCCGGATATAAAACATTTTCTTAATTGGTTATCAGTGTGGGAGGGCCCAGACTGTTGTGGGTGGTGGCATCCCTGGGCTGGTCATCCTGGGTTCTATAAGAAAGCAGGTTGAGTAAGCCATGGAGTAAGCCAGTAAGCAGCACCCTTCTGTGATCGCTGCATCAGCTCCTGCCTCCAGGTTCCTGCCTTGCTTGAGTTCCTGCAAGCTTACCTGCTTTGACTTCCTTTGGCCAATGTAAATCCTTCCCTCCCCAACTTGCTTTTTGATCATGGTTGTTTCACTGTAGCAATAGAAACCCTAACTAAAACACAGACTAGTAATCACGAATAGTGACCCTAGGTCTGCATGTGTCACTTAATCCAAAATTCTTCCACTTCAGCATCAATGTGGTTCACTGCCTTACCTTTTTCCAGCCTCTGCTTAAAATTATCTTATCTATATTAAAGTCTTCGCTCACCACTATTCTATATCCCTTTACTTGGCTTACTCTTCTTTATAACATATATGATAGTTGTTAATAGTTTGAATATGAAATATCAATGCCACCAGCCACAAGCTCATGTGTTTGAACACCTGGTTCCCAGATGTTCTTGCTGTTTGGGAAGATGGGAGAGTCCTTTGGGTGAGGAACATAGCTGGCAAAAGGTATGCTTGAGAAGTTACCAGCTAGCTCAACTTTCAACCAAACACTCTATTTCCTGGTCTATCAAGATGTGAAGAATCCTAGCTGTACACCCCCACTGCTTTGAGCTCTGCCATGACAGATGGGTTTCCTTCACTGTATTATTAGCATGTATGAGCAGATATTTGATCTGTTTTGTTTATAGCTATGTTTCTAGCACCTAAAGCAATACTCAATACACAAGAGACATTCCTGTGTTCATTTAATGAATGCACACAGTCACTCATAAAATATTGAAGACGCCTGTTCATCAAAGTGAAAGACATATGAGAGTGTAGTTATCCATCATGGGTGGATGTTCCACAAATAGCACTTTTAATGGAAAGTTGGGCCACAATATAAAATGTGAAGGAAGAATAGTTTGTAAGATGCTACAGAGTCCTTCTTCCTACCTCTTCTTGTCTTGAACTTAGATGAAGAGAACTAAAGGTGACTAGGCTATCTGCATCTTTGTAAAGGAAAATGATCATAAAAACCTTGTCCATTTATCATGTTAGAGACACCAACGTACCTCTGGCTCACAACCAGAGGTATATCTGTTACATTCAAAATGACAAATGGTATATGTATTACTACAGATCAGTCAACAATCCCACAATCATTCTAACTGACCACAGTTTGACATAATTAACAAAAGGAATGGCTCAACTATGAGGCTCATTCTTCTTGAGTCTCTCCATTGGTAGCTTAGATTCCTCCAGGTAGTTGGATTCAAAGGTTCTATAGTCAAAGACCAGAGTTTTCTTCCAATAGGCCACTTCTGCATCTGGGTGAGAGGAACCAGAATAAAAAGTCATCATATCTACAGGGAGCTGTAAACCAATCAAGTCATATCCCAGGACCAATTCAGCACTATACAGAAATGGGGAGGAAGGGAACTTCTAGCTTAGCAACTCTATAGAATAAAGCTGAATCTAACACTTAGAACACTGGCACTTTGAATCATTATTTAACCCCAATTGTGTGTAATAATGAAGGAAAAAGAAAAGGCAGCTGCACTGAAATCGTATGGTCCCAGGCTCTGATATCAATCAATAAACATGCCCACTTTATGTTCATGATCACGTGCTTTGTTGATGAAGACAAAACAAGTTGAAAAACTTCTTTTAGTTCAGACACATACTTTCCTCCTTCAGGGAAGGGCAAAGTTGAACATATAAAGAAATTTCCTATCTTGACAAAACCAAACAAATAACTATTTTTAATACAAATGAAATTAATGTGCTAATCCATTTCTACAGTGTCTTGATTTTTTTCCAATTTTTAAATGACTGTGAAGTATGGGCTACATGCTTTACATATGTGCTTTTGGAAGACAGAATCCTTCATGGATTCACCCTTGTATATCTCATGCTATAGTATACAGTTCAGAGCTGAGATGTCCAAAGGGCTTTAGGTACCACAAGTTCAAAGCTTAGCTCTCACAATGTATTTTTATGACCCCTATGATTATGTCCTCTTCTAGTAACAGTATACATCTACTGACTGGTAGTCCTTAGAGACCAGAGGCTAGCCCCTTACTTCAGTGAGGAGGGCACCACATGATAGTTTTACCCCCATAGAGACCCCGACTCACTCCTCTGCCTAGTTCTGAGCCCCTCTCTTCATGCTAGGTCTAGCATTCACTGTCTATTTCCCATGGAGATTTATCAGCTAGCATCTAGAATACAGAGGAGGCTGAGCTTCAGATAACCCAGAGACTGAAACACCAAAGCAATACCAACACAGACATGATACAGAGAAACATGGGGAGGGGGGGCAGGGCCAGTTCTTGATTTAGACGCTTCCGTGGGAGCACCAATGCTTGGCCTCGTTCTGGAGGAACACTCTCCATTGATGGAAAAGGTGGGAAGTGGATCAAACACGCTACATCAGGCAGACACAACAGCTTTTGACAAGTCAAGGAGCTATGAGAGTCTGGCTTGTGTCTAGTTACAGTAAACCTGTCAGGGTGGATGAAGCTTGAATAAGGAAGAGATAAGAGTCACAGTTGAAGCCAGGAAACAGGGTAGCATCATCATACATGGGAATGGGAATGATACAGAACTTAAAAGTCTTCCACTCTAATCTCAATGCTGTGATTATAGGATTCTAACAACTTACTAACTAAATGACTATATGTTTGCCCAGCCTCTCTAAACCTACTTTCCTCATTGAAAAACAAGCATACTTCTAAGAATGGCTTACTTCCTAGATGTAGGCATGGAAACTGAATGAAGTTATAATGTGCTTAATACAGAATTATACTCTGAGTAAACATTTTCTTTGAAATGTATGTGGTTGGTGAGATAACTCAGTACGTAAGAATGCTCACATTGCATAAGTATGATAACCTGAATTCAAAAGCTGTTCTTGGCCACATGTGCCTGACACCCTAGCACTGTGAGTGGCAGAGATGGGACAAACACTAGGGCTTGCCTGGTGCCAGCCTAGCTCCAGTTCAGTGAGAAACCCTGTCTCAAGACTGGAAGAGTGACAGAGGACACCCAGCACCTTCCTCTGGCCTCCATACACATACATGCACAGGCACATAAATCTGTACGCATGTGCAGATATACACACACATACATACACATACACACACACACATATACATACACCCCACACATAAACACACATATACACACAAGTTTACCAATATGGGCCATTCATTCTAGGTGCGGAGATTACTAGTCATAACCGCCATAACTTGGATCTGAGGTTTACCCAGTGCTAAAGCCATGGTCAGTAGGGACATTAAGGAGAGACTTTAGCAGTGGATATCCAGGACCCAGCAGCAAGGTCAGCACATCCTCAAAGTTTCTCCTTTTAGCTCCAACAGGGTAAGCACATCACCGTCTCCCATGAACCTTTCACACTTTGGATGATGGGGCAACTGGTATTACCCATAAATTATACACACACACACACACACACACACACACACACACCTAAGTACACTCTACCTTGGAATCAGTCCTGTCCAGTTACTTTGGTAGCTCTGGCCAGCTTAATGGTCTGTATGCAACTCTTATCCATGACAGAGGCAATCTGGCAATGAGTCCAATTCTAGATACTTTAAATGAAAGCAAATATATATGTATATATACATACATACAACCTGAACAAGCATATTTGTCCACATTCTGAGGTAGATGTATGTGGACCTCTGTGAGTTCATGATCAACTTAGTTTATATAGAGTTCTAGGCCAGCA